>NW_027591941.1:0-68133 GCF_964213995.1 Mustelus asterias
ACTCCCTCTGCTCCCCCACTCCCTCTGCTCCCCCACTCCCTCTGCTCCCCCACTCCCTCTGCTCCCCCACTCCCTCTGCTCCCCCACTCCTCTGCTCCCCCACTCCCTCTGCTCCCCCACTCCCTCTGCTCCCCCACTCCCTCTGCTCCCCACTCCCTCTGCTCCCCCACTCCCTCTGCTCCCCCAACCCTCCAGCTCCCCCTCCTCTCCCCCACTCCCTCTGCTCCCCCACTCCCTCTGCTCCCCCCCACTCCCTCTGCTCCCCCACTCCCTCTGCTCCCCCACTCCCTCTGCTCCCCCACTCCCTCTGCTCCCCACTCCCTCTGCTCCCCCACTCCCTCTGCTCCCCCACTCCCTCTGCTCCCCACTCCCTCTGCTCCCCCACTCCCTCTGCTCCCCCACTCCCTCTGCTCCCCCACTCCCTCTGCTCCCCCACTCCCTCTGCTCCCCCACTCCCTCTGCTCCCCCACTCCCTCTGCTCCCCCACTCCCTCTGCTCCCCCACTCCCTCTGCTCCCCCACTCCCTCTGCTCCCCACTCCCTCTGCTCCCCCACTCCCTCTGCTCCCCCACTCCCTCTGCTCCCCCACTCCCTCTGCTCCCCCACTCCCTCTGCTCCCCCACTCCCTCTGCTCCCCCACTCCCTCTGCTCCCCCACTCCCTCTGCTCCCCCACTCCCTCTGCTCCCCCACTCCCTCTGCTCCCCCACTCCCTCTGCTCCCCACTCCCTCTGCTCCCCCACTCCCTCTGCTCCCCCACTCCCTCTGCTCCCCCACTCCCTCTGCTCCCCCACTCCCTCTGCTCCCCCACTCCCTCTGCTCCCCCACTCCCTGCTCCCCCTCTGCCCCACTCCCTCTGCTCCCCCACTCCCTCTGCTCCCCCACTCCCTCTGCTCCCCCACTCCCTCTGCTCCCCCACTCCCTCTGCTCCCCCCACTCCCTCTGCCCTCCCTCACTCCCTGCTCCCCCACTCCCTCTGCTCCCCACTCCCTCTGCTCCCCCACTCCCTCTGCTCCCCACTCCCTCTGCTCCCCCACTCCCTCTGCTCCCCCACTCCCTCTGCTCCCCCACTCCCTCTGCTCCCCCACTCCCTCTGCTCCCCCACTCCCTCTGCTCCCCCACTCCCTCTGCTCCCCCACTCCCTCTGCTCCCCCACTCCCTCTGCTCCCCCCACTCCCTCTGCTCCCCCACTCCCTCTGCTCCCCCACTCCCTCTGCTCCCCCACTCCCTCTGCTCCCCCACTCCCTCTGCTCCCCCACTCCCTCTGCTCCCCCACTCCCTCTGCTCCCCCACTCCCTCTGCTCCCCCACTCCCTCTGCTCCCCCACTCCCTCTGCTCCCCCACTCCCTCTGCTCCCCCACTCCCTCTGCTCCCCCACTCCCTCTGCTCCCCCACTCCCTCTGCTCCCCCACTCCCTCTGCTCCCCCACTCCCTCTGCTCCCCCACTCCCTCTGCTCCCCCACTCCCTCTGCTCCCCCACTCCCTCTGCTCCCCCACTCCCTCTGCTCCCCCACTCCCTCTGCTCCCCCACTCCCTCTGCTCCCCCACTCCCTCTGCTCCCCCACTCCCTCTGCTCCCCCACTCCCTCTGCTCCCCCACTCCCTCTGCTCCCCCACTCCCTCTGCTCCCCCACTCCCTCTGCTCCCCCACTCCCTCTGCTCCCCCACTCCCTCTGCTCCCCCACTCCCTCTGCTCCCCCACTCCCTCTGCTCCCCCACTCCCTCTGCTCCCCCACTCCCTCTGCTCCCCCACTCCCTCTGCTCCCCCACTCCCTCTGCTCCCCCACTCCCTCTGCTCCCCCACTCCCTCTGCTCCCCCACTCCCTCTGCTCCCCCACTCCCTCTGCTCCCCCACTCCCTCTGCTCCCCCACTCCCTCTGCTCCCCCACTCCCTCTGCTCCCCCACTCCCTCTGCTCCCCCACTCCCTCTGCTCCCCCACTCCCTCTGCTCCCCCACTCCCTCTGCTCCCCCACTCCCTCTGCTCCCCCACTCCCTCTGCTCCCCCACTCCCTCTGCTCCCCCACTCCCTCTGCTCCCCCACTCCCTCTGCTCCCCCACTCCCTCTGCTCCCCCACTCCCTCTGCTCCCCCACTCCCTCTGCTCCCCCACTCCCTCTGCTCCCCCACTCCCTCTGCTCCCCCACTCCCTCTGCTCCCCCACTCCCTCTGCTCCCCCACTCCCTCTGCTCCCCCACTCCCTCTGCTCCCCCACTCCCTCTGCTCCCCCACTCCCTCTGCTCCCCCACTCCCTCTGCTCCCCCACTCCCTCTGCTCCCCCACTCCCTCTGCTCCCCCACTCGGATTGTAAAACACACAAACTCCAGGACATCGCATGAGGCCCTGATTAAAAATAAACAAAAAGCCTTTATATGATAACAACAATAAAAGGACATCGACTCAGACAGTTTGGCAACAAGCAAAAAGGCCCTCTTAAAAGAACTGCAGAGAAACATGATTAAGATACTTTTCTTAAAGGCACAATAGCATCACATTCTACAGAAACAATGGAAGGCATGATGAAGCTAGAAACTGATAATGAAAAGATGAAAAATTAGATTAATGAAAGAGGGATTTGGATGAACAGTAATAGAGATAGATCAAAATGCAATGGAAGCAAAGTTGAATAACTTATTTGTAAGTATCAACAAACATTTAGTATCACAAAATTAAATGGAATGTGTATAGACATGCTTTGCTACTAAATAGTCTTTCAACTTGTTTGACCGTGTTTTCCGATAATGAAACAAAATTTTCTGTTCTGACCTCAATGGGCGTGATTCTCCAGCTGTACTACAAGACAGATATGGCACCATCCAGACCAACTGATATCTCCTAGATCACCAGACATGCACATAACTTGGTTTATAGTCCTGCTGAGGAATTAAGGAACAACCCCGACCTTTGATCTAATGTATAGTACACTGCAGCAATACGTGCTGGTACTTACAATTCCCAGTAAAAGGTCCACAGTTGAAGCAAATGTTTGCATCTTTGGAAGAGTACAACTTTGTGTTGAAGTCAGTCTCTCCAAGGTGAGAAATTCCTCCCAAGAGCTCTAGTTTTATACCCGCTCCCCATACATCATCTACTGGTGTTTTGCTTTCTTTTTATAGGTATGCGGGAAAACTGAGATTGTATAGGTCAACTTTGAGAACATAGAACATAGGACAGTACAGCACAGAACAGGCCCTTCGGCCCACGATGTTGTGCCGAGCCTTATCTGAAACCAAACTTCAGAGAACTAACTTCATTTTGTAAGTGTAGCAAAGTACTTAATATTGCAGTGCTGAGAATCTGGCATCAGCTCGGTAGAACTACTGTACATGACAGAATAATAACCAGTAATTGGACTTAAAGGTATGCTGTCTTTTAAATATAGTTAGTGTTCTGCCGATGACACAACTGGAAATTATAGTTTATTACAAGACAAAACTTAGACAGACTGGCGGGTTTGAATTTTGGAGGATAGGTTTAAACTGCCCTTAATCCATTTTTCAGGATCATCTTGCATTTTGAGAACGGTGCTTTGAATACAGAGACGAGGAGACTTCTTTTTCCTGAGGGTCGTGAGTCTTTGGAATTCTTTCTCAAAAGACAGTGGAAGTGGAGCCTTTAAATACTTCCAAGGCAATGCTAGATAAATTCTTGACCATCAAGGGGGTGAAAGGTTGTTAAGAATAGGTGGGAATATGGAGTTAAGATTATAATCAGACCAGTCATGATTTCATTGAATGACAGAGCAGGTTTGAGGGGACAAATGGCCTACTCCTGAATTGTATGTTTGTATGATTTATTTTTATCCTTTTTAAAATCTTTTTAAAATCTTTTAAAATCTTTTTATAATCTTTTTATCCTTTCTTCCTTTTTTTATCCTTTCTTCCTTTTTTTATCCTTTCTTCCTTTTTTTATCCTTTCTTCCTTTTTTATCCTTTCTTTTTTATCCTTTCTTTCTTCCTTTTTTATCCTTTCTTTCTTCCTTTTTATCCTTTCTTTCTTCCTTTTTTATCCTTTCTTTCTTCCTTTTTTATCCTTTCTTTCTTCCTTTTTTATCCTTTCTTTCTTCCTTTTTTATCCTTTCTTCCTTTTTTATCCTTTCTTCCTTTTTTATCCTTTCTTTCTTCCTTTTTTATCCTTTCTTCCTTTTTTATCCTTTCTTCCTTTTTTATCCTTTCTTTCTTCCTTTTTTATCCTTTCTTTCTTCCTTTTTTATCCTTTCTTTCTTCCTTTTTTATCCTTCCTTTTTTTATCCTTCCTTTCAGGTTGTCATGTAGTTTCATGAATACTTCAAGCTGTTCTAGAAGTCAGCTCACCACTGCCTTTCAAGGACAACTAGAGATGGGCAATAATGTTGGCCTAGTGAGAAGTGTCAATTCTTTATGTAACAAAGAATTAGATTGCTTTGTTTAACTCAGAGGAGGGGAGGTCTGTCCCAGATGAACACAACCCTGCCCTTGCACAAAAACAGAAAATGCTGGAAAATCTCAGCAGGTCTGACAACACCTGTAGAGTGAGAGAGAACAGAGATAACATTTTGAGTCTGGGTGACCTTTCGTCAGACCTGCTGAGATTTTCAACATGTTCTGTTTCCAGAATCTGCACTAATTTGCTTTTAGCGTTTAACTCACAATCCTGCTCTTCCTGAGATCTGCATGCATATTTCTAATAAGATGAAAAAGGACTAATGTGATCATTTTCTTCCCAAGCTCTGTTAGCCATGGGGTGTTGAGGTCATGCCACCATTACCGTCCAAAAAAGATCACGTTAAAATTGGTCAGAGTAAACAAAGATTCATGACTGCTGAGAGTTTTTCTCCTATTTACCTTCTGACCTTGTTTTTGTTTGGACACTAGTTAATAAAAGATTGACTTTTTGTGAATGTCCAATTTCCATAACTGCAGATGCACAAATTGTGGAGCAAGAATTGGTGTTCATTATTCTTTCACAGGCTGTGGGAATCATTGACAAGACCAGCATCTGTTGGTCATCCCTAATTACCCTTTAACTGAGTGGCTTCTTCTTCCATTTTAGAGAGCGGTTTAGAGTTAACCACATTATTGCGGGTTTAGGGTCACATATAGGCCAGACCAGATGAGACTGGCAGACTTTCTTCCTTAAAGGAAATTAGTAAACTAGATGGATTTTTGGACAACCCACAATGGTTTCACAGTCACCTCTACTGAGACTGTGTAACAGTGTTTGGAATAGAAGTAGCTGCATGTGTAGGATTCCTGTAGAGGAGGCATGTTCTTTGTCAGCAACTCATGGGACCCACAAAAATGTTAGTTTCCAATGTTAATATTGTGAAATTATATTGGAGAGTGGCATTGGCAGCTGAAGAACCACAGCCCATCTAATATGAAAGTGTCTTATCTGGAGATTGGACTTGCACTGGTAAGAGGGAGACTAATAAATATGAAATATGGATTATTACAATTTATTAGGGCAGACAACAATCATGGTTTATTAAGGAATCTTAGGGGTCAAAGGATTACAATCAAAAGGAACTAGTAACTTACTGAAAAGACTTTCTAGGGGTTTTGAAAACTATATAGTGCAGTATTGGAAAGGTTAAGTAAAATTCCACATTGAGAGTAAAAACATAACCCAGCTAACATGCTGATGTGGCTAAAGACACACTGCTAGCCAAATGTGTACCTGGCTAAGTAGTGCCAGTAAACATAAGACATCAGGGCCCATATCAGTAGTTTGTATGACTGGAGACCTCTGTAATACTTAGATGGCCTGAATTAGCAGACCAAGCGAGCAGTGCGAGACCATGCCTGGTAGCAACAAGCACTAGAGAAATGAGTGAGGAGCCAAAGGGAGATGAGAAGGACAGAGAGACACCCTGCCTTGTGAATATCTGCAAATTGTCTCATGTAAACCTAAGATCAGACAATGTTGGAATGTAAGTAATGCCTTGCACATTTCTTCACCTGAGCAGTGTTTGCCCTAGAGACCGTTCTCTGAGTTGTGCTCTCCCAATGCGTTGGCTAATAACTGGCCATACTGTGTGGGTCTCCTGAGATTATTTCGTACAATAATCTGCTCCACCACAATTGCACCCTTTTCTGTTATTTGCTTCTGTTCCACTGTACAAAGTGGTATGCTTATTCTGAACCACTGAGCACTCGAGCAATAAACGCAGTTTGAATAAAACATCGTTATGCAGAATTTTCAGTAAGGATCTTAAGACTATGTTTAGAAGATGTGTGTGATTGTCAAGCAGGATAGGGTATGCTCCCAATCATTTCCTATGTGCATACACGGCTTTTCTCTGACAAGCCAAAAAGGGGATTATGAAAGTGAAAAAGATTCTCGGCATCTGTCGGTGATGAGAAAACTTTGCCTGTGGTTCAGTGAAAGCAAGAGAAAATGTTAACAAATCAAAACTCATTTGGTGGGTGAGGAGGAAAAATGTGCCACTTTTCCATTCTTTGCAACTGAAGTGATAGATACATTTCATTAACTGGAAAATTAATGCCTCAGGTGTATAGTTTGTGATTAAAAACCTTACACCTCGCATTTGTCTAGTGTTGACAGCTCTGAATATTGGTCCCCAATGTTTCACAGTGCATGGTATTAATTTGACTAAGATTCTAACAAAGGAAAAGCTTTTGCCTGGCTAGCAATTTTTGTTATAGTTTGATCATTTGCATCTCTTTTGTATAACTTTGCAACTGAAATATTTTTCTTTATAAAAGTATGACTTAGAATATTCATACTTGACAGAAATAAAAAACCCCACGTGCTTTCCATAGATCCTTTCTCTGTTTCTACCACAGGTGGTGTTGTGAAAATGAAGGATTGGTACAGAGCAGCCATTTTGTGATCTGATTGTTTGGAGTTTCTGACTTTTATACTTGGAGGAATATTGCCTAATTGTTTAACTTAGCGGTTTAGAATACCACACCAAAAATACAACATTTGACATTTTCAGTTCTTCAGAAGATTCCATAAATTGAGAAGTGTCCTGTGTTTGTACAGTGGTGCAGCATTCTTTAGGGATGGAGGAATGTGTGCACACAAATAAAGCTGAAGTTGATATGACTGAGTCCATTAGTGACCATGGGAATCAAGAGGAGGACTTTGTTAACATAAGTGGTAAGTTTATTTTAAAATGCAGGAATAATGGGCCATAGGGTTCCCAGCTGAACCCTAACAGTAGTCCTATCAGGGTATTTTGTACAGGCTGAGAACATTTGACTGACTAACATGTACTTTTTGATGTTTCTGAATAAATTTTCACATTGAAATAAATGTGGTTTCACGTTTTCAACAATTGTATCTTCATGCGCAAGGTTGTACTCAAGTATAGGTTTTCCTTGGAGGTTTTAGAGTTCCTTTCAGTTTGCCCCACATAAATGTGATATACCAAATGAACTTTTTTATGCTACCTTTTAAAATCATATGCTCACCTGAATCGAGATGAACTAGGAGAGGCCAATTTAGGCAGAAAACATCCAGAGGATTCCCCTTCAGCTCTCTCCCAGGCAATCGAAACTGGTCCAGCCAATCGCCCTGGTAATTCTACATACTACCGATCTGAGGTGATCCAGACAGAACCAGGTCTAGCTCCTGCTTGAAGCAATTCAATGAATTGGTGTCCACTACATGAACTAGCAATAGCTTTAAAACAAAACCCATCAGGGACTACGTTAAAAAGATGTAAGTCCATCTATTATTTCAGATGGCAATAACAAACTGTTTGAGCTGAGTTGTCTATTTCATGATGTCTGATAACCCCTGCAACATTGTAATTTACTTCCTAGATCTACTGTAGACAAGGGTAGAAATAACATCTGCTATCAACTACCTTAGCTTAGATCAAATTAGTTGAAAAATGATGGGCTGCTGTATTGACATTTTAATTCCACGGGCTCACATGCTGTATATAATTTTTAAAAATTTTGAACTTCTTTGTTCCAAGGTGTTTTAATTCTATTAAACGTACCTTAGTTCTTTTTATTGGAATAATAGGGAATTAAAGTGTTTTTGGCCAAAAGAAAATGTAGTTTTGGAGTATTAGTTGCTTGTTTGTCTGAAGTAGCCACATTTTCGAAATTATATTTTCCTTTTATTTTGGATGGCACTTGTAAGGTTTGTTTCATATGTTCACGGGATGCCGGCAATGTATTTATTGCTCTTCAGAAGGTGGTGGTGAAGCCCCCTTCTTGAACCACTGCAGTTTGTTACTTTTTCTTGGTGAGTTGATGCAATTGGATGGCATGCTAGGCATTTCAAGGAAAGTTAAGAATCAACCACATTACTTTGAGACTGGAGTCACATGTAAGCCATGCTGGGTTTTTGCAATATTAGTAGTTTCTTAAATTCCGGATTTACTTAACTAACTTCCCAAGCTGCCATGGTGGGATTTGAACATGTCTCATTAGTCCAGTCCTCTGGATAATATAACCATACCCCCTATCATTGTGTAAAAATGGTGCAGAAGAGGCCCTTTGGCCCATCGAGTCCGCACCGACGCACGAGAAGCCCTGACCTGCCCACCTAACCCCACTTGCCAGCACTTGGCCCATAGCCTTGAATATTATGGTGTGCCAAGTACTCATCCAGGTACTTTTTAAAGAATGTGAGGCATCCTGCCTCCACCACCCCCCCAGGCAATGCATTCCAGACCGTCACCACCCTCTGAGTAAAAAGGTTTTTCCTCAAATCCCCCCGAAACATCCCATTCCTCACTTTTAACTTGTGTCCCCTCGTAACTGGCCCTCCAACTAAGGGGAACAGCTGCTCCCTATCCATGCCTCTCGTAATCTTGGACACCTCAATCAGATTGCTCCTCAGTCTTCTGTGCTCCAGAGAAAACAACCCAAGCCTATCCAACCTCTCTTCATAACTTAAATGTTCCACCCCAGGCAACATCCTGGTGAATCTCCTCTGCACCCCCTCCAGTGCATTCACGTCTTTCCTATAATGTGGTGACCAGAACTGCACACAGTCCTCCAGCTGTGGCCTCACCAAAGTTCAACACAACTCCGTCACGACCTCTCTGCTTTTGTAATCTATACCCCGATTGATAACAGTGAGTGTGCCATATGCCTATAAACCTGCCTTTCTGCCTTCAGAGATCTATGGACAAACATGCCAAGGTCCCTTTGTTCTTTGGAACTTCCCAGTGTCAGACCTTTCATAGTATACTTCCTTGTCAAATTACTCTTTCTAAAGTGCATCACCTCTCACTTTTCAGGATTAAATTCCATCTGCCACTTATCTGCCCATTTGACCATCTCGTCGATATCTTCCTGTAACCCAAGACACGCAACCTCACTGTTAACCACCCGGCCAATCTTTGTGTCATCAGCAAACCCATTGATCCTATCCCCCACATAGTCATCTATGTCAATTATATAAATGACGAACAGTAGGAGTCCCAGCACGGATCCATGTGGTACGTCACTAGTCACTGGCATCCATCTTAAATAAAAATGTTTTTTTTCTTTCACCCCACAATTTTTATTGAACTTAAGAGTTTATAGTCACGATCACATTTTACATTTTACGTAATCACTACATTTTGAATGTAATGTGCCTGTACATTGTTCCATTTAAGATAGCTTGGCATAATTTGCCTGAAATGGGAGTTTAAGGATTGAAGTAGTTTGGGTTTAGTCTGGGAGTGCAATATTTTCCAAATGGAGGATCCTGTTTAATTGGCTGTCCTCCTTTATCATCAACATTAAAGAACAGCAGGTTTTACCTTCTGTCCACACAAATGCACCTACCATGTACCAGAGAGTAATAGGGAACAGTATTCCAGGCTGCTGTTCACCCGTCCCTACCTCATGTGCTCTGATTAATGTCTACTATCGCAGCACAGGCCAGGGAATTAACTTCGAACCTTCCTGGTCAGCACGGCTCACTATTATTGCAGGTGTATTGAATCACTGAATCATTGTAGAAACTTCTATATTTAGGATATTATAAATATAGATCTTTTTACATCAAGCTTCGATAGAAATTAAAAACAATAGCTTGCATTTATATAGCTACTTTAGTATCTGTAGAGTCATACAGAAGGAAAAGACTTGCTGAGCCAAAGACGGGGTGAGTCCACACTTGGTCAGAGGTGGGTTTTAAAAGGGTTTGACAAGTGGCCAGAGTTAGAGGGACACAGTTTGGAGGAAGGTGTTGTAGTGAGGAAGGGAGCAAATTATAGAACTAGAACTTGCAGAACTTCTTCATCTAAATAGCACAGTTCCTGGCGAACAAGGAAAAGTACAAACACCAGCAAAGGGTCACAAAACATTGCTGCAAAAAGGAAGTATGAAAAGAACTGCAAGAGATAGCAAAATCACCTCAAATGTTTACAGTTCTATTAGGAAAGACCAGGTGGTCAGGATCAATGTGGGTCCCGTGAAAACTGATAATCGTGATATTGTCAGTGGAAATCAGGAATGGCAGATATGTTGAATAATTACTTTGCATCATTTATTGTGGAGGAAGAAGTCGCATGCAAGGAAACTAATATTAAAGTAGGGACAGGGCCTCGCCATTAATGTAAACAAATTAAATCCAGAGCAGGATTTTCTGGCCGTCTCTGCCAGTAGGATTCTCCAATCTTGCCGACAGTGACACCCCACGCCTAACCACAGAGGAGGGGAGGGGGGGGGGGGTGGAATCCCGCCCCAAGAAAAATGGCACTGAAGTGGGACAAATTTCCACAACCACATAGTTTACATTCCAGGCTTTATCCCTGCTGGGGTGAATGTACAGGCACGCTCTCTCTGATCTCGGAATACTAGGTGACATCACAGAATGATTTGCCTTCAGAGGAATGAGAAGAAACTAATCTTGTGCTTTTATATTTTAATTCTGCTGTTGGATTTTGACACTTTCAAAAGAATAATGTAATCAGTGCACCTATTTTTAATATCTTGCTAAAACATTGAGCATCATGTCAGTTTCTGATTTCTCTGTTCACTGTTTTTAAAGAGAATTGCGATGGATCAATGCGATATTCCGAAGATGACTTACTCTTTAAAGATTCAGAAGATCATCTTTTACCCACCAGTAGGTTGGTGACGGCCATAAATAAAGATGAAACTGAAAGTATCATGAAGGGACCAGAGATGACCAGTAATTTTTCACAGTCTGTGGACACCCAGGTAAATTGCTAGGTAATCTAGAGGTGGGGGGAGGGGGTTTTATTTCACTTCAGAAATGGATGCAAGGCATGCCTAAAAAAATCCAAGGACCAGGACCTTTGTGGTTTAGTGAGTTTTTTATTTTACATTTTTAACACCTCTCTGTCGTGAAATAATTGGCTCGTGGTTACATACAGTTCCATGGGCAGTGGCAGCCTTTGGATACCTGAGTTAAGTGGTCATTCTTATAAACCTGAAAAGCAGATGTCAGTAAGCTTTTTGAACACAGCTGTTGCATTTTGGCTGAACCACATTCCTGTATACTTCCATCTCCACCCTGGTCCCAGCTCATTTGCAGCTGGACCCTTCATCTATGCCAAGAATTCCCAAAGTTTACTTATACACTTTTCCAGATTTCTCGCTGTCCATGCATCCCTGCTAGCATACCAGTTCAATATTTTAACCCCTTTTAATGACTAAACCGGCCTCAACCAGAGTATTGTGTCCAATTCTGGATACCACACTTTAGAAGTGTGTGCAGGCTTTTGAGAGACTGCAGAAAAGATGAGGGCTTTCAGTTATGTGGATAGAGTGGATCATTCGGGGATGTTCTCCTTAAAGAAGGTTGAGAGGAGACTTCATAGAGGAGTTCAAAATCAACTTAAACAATGGCTTAATAGTACCACTTGCCATTCATGTTAAGCATAAGATTCTTTGTTTGAGCATTGGTTAGTATCTGAAGGAAACCATTTAGCCTGTTGAGTCCATACTGGTTCTCTGCAACAGCAATTTAGCTAGTCCCTATCCCTGTAGCTCTGCTGATTTATTGTCTCTTCAGGAGCTCATCCAATTCTCTTTTGAAATCCATGATTAAATCTGTGTCCACCACACTGTCAGGTAGCATGTTCCAGATTCTAAACACTGACTATGTTTTTAAAAAATCCTCTTGTCGCCTCTGGTTCTTTTGCCAGTTATCTAAAATTGGTGACCTCTGCTTCTCAATCCTTCCATCAATGGGAACTGTTTCTCCCAAACTATTCCATCCAGACCTCTTGTGATTTTTGAACACCTCTATTAAATCTCCTCTCAATCTTCTCTTCTCCAAGGAGATCAATCACAGCTTCTCCAATCTATCCATATAACTGAAATCCCTCATCTTTTTTGCAGCCTCTACAATGCCTACACATCCTTCCTAGAGTGTGGTGCCCAGAATTGGACACGATAATCTAGTTGAAGCTGAATTATTACTTTATAAATGTTCATTTGAGAGAAAAGAGATGTGAGAAATTACTCTTTGACACCATTAACCACCCCACCCCAAACCTGACTTCTCAAGATTTCATTCTGGCCCTGACTAGTGATATCAGGTAACCTCTGCTCCAGTCAGAAGCACCTGGTTTCACTATTCTCCGAGAAAAGAATTATCCCCTGCTCCAAGTTGGATTTGGCCTTGGCACATAATGTTTGACTGATGGGTGAATTGAGTTGTATATTGTTTTCCATACACTGGCTCTACTCTTTCCCTAACCTCCCCTGCATGTCCACCACTCTCTGCCCTTTAAAAGTCTTCTCAACCTCTCATCCCAAACCAATCTCTCTCCATGGCTCTCATTCCTTTCCCTGCCAGCTTCATTTTGAGTTCCTTGGGACATCTTTTTCTTTACTTAAAGGTGCTTTAAGATTGCAAACTTTCATTTGAATTTGCTGTTGTGTATCTGCATAGAACATTTTTCATCAGTACCATACCCTTTAAATATCTATGGGCAATTACATAAACTGTAAATTATATATTTCATTAAGGGAGTGTTAAATGGTGTATAGATTTTCTGATTCTATGTTATAATTTAGATCAGAGCCTCAAGTGTTTTATGAAGCCTGCCTGGATCATAGGCTTTGCACTTTGAATTTGGCTAGGATAAGCATGATATGTTTCACCTCAGGTATGATTCAAATGACCAACCAGGGAGCTTTTATCAAACAAAGCTTATTTGAGAATATAATTAACGTGTATGGAAAGAGAATTAGCAATAACTTTTATCAATTACAAACAAAAACAAAACAACCAAGATAATGTAAAACCCTTACAAATATATCTAAAATGTTCCAATCAAACCAAAACTTACCGTAAACAAAAACCCTTTTCACAGGTTTAACACAGCAAAGACTAATGCTCACGTGATACTGGAACTGAGTCCTTTGGTTGGAGAATTGAAACCCCGACTTCTCAGTCTTGTAATGGCAGCCCTCTGGAGACACCCAGGACAGTTTGAAGTCAAAACAGCTTCCCAGAACACCAGGGCGAGACTCTGGACAAGCCACCAACAGGAGATTTTTTACTTCAGGAAGGCATGAAGCCTTGCTTTCAGCTAACCAGCAGAATTTCCAAAAACAGGCAGAGGAACACTTCTTTCCAGCTTGATGTCCCTTCTAAACTAAACTGCTGCCAGCCAAAACAGAAAATGAAACCTTAAATTCACTAGGAAGGAAAAAAAACTGTCCAAAACACATGACCTTCCTCCTAACAATGCAGGGTCATAAAAGATCCCAAAGTAAACATAAATAAACCCCATTTAACTAGCAATGAAAGGGCTTCTACAGACAACTCAGCAACAATGACATAAGCTGAGGCTGGGTTACATTAAAAAAAAGAATAAAACCCTGAATTTTCTTTTGCATTTGTGAAATTTTTAGCAGAATCTCTCACCTTTCATGTGGTACCAGGAGCTGTCCAGCCTCATGGGCTCCTTTTGTGCCCATTAGTGGCAGCGGGATTTTGTATGAACCAGGCTCCTCATGGTGTAGAGTCCCAGCAGGGATGTACCATGTGTTGCTTCTTCCCAAAGGAGCCAGCCTGGTGACCTAGGTCAGTGGTTTAGCACAGTAATCCAGAGCAGTTGATTCCTGACTCATCCAGACCTCTCAAGTCCTCGGGCGTCTCGCACTTTTGGAAACCACCAGCAGTTGGCAACTTGTCTCCCTTCTCCAGGTGATGGTCTCCTGCCCTGGGTGGTGCATGACTCCAAGTGATCCTGCTGGCTCCCACATAGTTTGGAAGAAAACTCCAAACTACACTGGGAAATCCAAAGTGAGCTGAGGTGTTGCTGATGACAGAATGGCACAGAAATATGACCTCAGAACAAACCTGCCAGTCTGTCCTGAGTCAGAACACACACCCTTACATTTGGGGCAAAAAATAAAACAGGCAGAGAAAACATACACTGAAGAAGCATCCCAATATGTCTTTCTTTCTACATGTAAAATAATAAGTAAAAGCATAACAGTTCAACTTCTGGTCAATGTTAATTCTCTAGGATGTTGATTTTGGGGGAATTTAGTGATGGTAATACCTTTGAATCATTGAATTTTAGGGAGAGATGTTTGGATTCTTTGTTGCTGGGGGTGGTCTATTGCCTGGCATTTTGGGGTGCGAATGTTTATCGGTCCGAGCCTGAATATTGTCCAGGTCTTGCTGCACGTTTTCCCTCCCTAAACATCCCTTAGCTCTCTTGTCCCTAAGGCATCTTTAACATCGAGCTCTGACCAAAATTTTGATCACCTTTCCTAATATCTCCTTGATTGGCTCAATGTCAAATGCTGTTTGATATCTGGTCCTGTCATATGCTTTGGGATTTTAACTATGTTAAAAGCACTAATTTAAATGTGACAATTAAGCCCAGTGTAGTGATTCATTTAAATTTTGAATGTTGGTAAAATTGTAAAAAAAATGCAGTGCCGTTTATGTCTAGGAATATAATTGCAAAGTTACTGGATGCATCTCTATAAACCAAAGAAGCATTTTCTAATGAGAGGCTTACAATTATTGTTCATAACATTGTATGAATTCAAAATATTTGAGGGAAGCTTTCATTTGCCTCATCAGGGTGAGTAGCAATATTTAAAAAATGAAGAATGACTTGAACCAAAAATGTGACCTTTGCATGCAGGTGGTCTGTGCTGCAATACATATATCAACATTTGGATCCTAACTAATTTGAGCTGAAATTGATTTTGATGTGACAGCAGTCCATTATGACATTGCTGTTTAACCCATATGCAAATTTAATCCATGTGTGTGTTTCTTCCCCTGTCCCTTCTATTCCTTTTTAAAAAGATCTATAATTTTTCCCAGTTTGATTGTGGACCTGTACTTTGTACTTTAATTTCTATCCTGCCTGTTCTTTCCACTGATGCTTACTAGGTGTTTTTTTTCCCCCAGCGTTTTCAGTTTTTGTTCTAAATTTTACTTCCTTAGTTCTACATATAAATTGTTCTGAAAGTTTTAAAATGTGTGACTTGACTGCGAGTGGTTAATACAAGGCTGTATTTGTGAACCCGTGTTTTAATAATTGTAATTCTAGCACCATGTGGACGTTGGAGATACCAAGGGGCTCATTTGCAGCATTTGTGGGAGTACATTAAGCTGTAGCAATTCACTGGATAAGCACATGTTGATCCATTCCAGCGAGAAACCACATCATTGTGCAGTGTGTGGGAAGTCACTCGCAGCAAAGGACCACATGCACAGGTTAGTAACCTATGCAGCAAAAACTGTATAATACAGGCCTCACAATGAAATAATAGTTGGTTGGACACTTTTTACTTTTTTGGGGGGCTGGGGGAAACTAAAGCATGTATATTGGGCCAGAATCTGTTGTATTTGGGGAAAGAAAATGACTAGGCTAATAGTGCTCAACATTATTTATGAATAAATAGTGCATCATCCTCATCATGAGCCAATGCACAATTAAATGGGAATGTGCCTAATGTTGCTGTCCATGTTGTAATATGCTTCATGAAAATAGCATCTCACTTTTGGCCTGCTTAATTTTTAGGAATTTGCTGGTGTTTCCCATTAAACTTTCACATAAGTGCATGTACCTATTAACATTAAGCATTAATCTCTGCCAATCAACCTCATTGGCACTGAAAAATTAATCATCGCATTCTCATTCTTTTAAGGTCTTTGAATTTTGGAAATTTGGAAAAGGGCAAAATTTTAAAGTTCTGCTTGGTCACGGGGGAAACAAATAAACGTATTTATATAATGCCTTTCACAATGTAATTCACCCATATTCATTCCCCCTCCATCTGTTTATTTTCCAAATCCTTAAATCTCACTAGTTAAGGGGATGTCTTGATTGCTGAGGTTCCATATGTTGTGTTCTCCTTGTGAAGTTATCTGCTTTCACTTTTTGCAACTTTTGTGAGCAAAGGTTTTTTTGGGGGGTGAAGGGTCCTGGGGCAAGTTTAACTAACGACAGATGTAGAGAATGTTAGGATTTCATGAAAGATGTCATATAAATGCAAATTATTTTACTTTTCTATTGTTCAGAAATCTTTAGTACTTCCTGATCTTGAATTAGAAACATTTAGCACAAAATATTAAGAGAACTGCAAAATTAATCTGTATATTTTTTTTAAAATTCTATTTCAGGACATAGACAATTATTAAGCCCTTAGGCTTAATTTAGATTTACTGTTTCAAAAGTGTGGGAACTTTATCATTAAATATGAAAGACTCACTATAATCTCCCTGATTTTTGCTTGGAATGTTGAATTTACAGCGTGAAGTTGCCAGATGGAAAATCTGACATCAATGATAACACTGAAAGGACTTCTGTATCTGAAGAAGCAGGACCATTCTGGAATACTGTGGTCGCTGCGGGGATGCTGTTTGTCTGCGAAACATGTATTGCTTACAGAAATCTTATTGAGGCGCAAGAGACTTCAGTTCATAAGTGGATGGTCCGAAGACGGAATGAGCCCCTGCATGTTCGTTTGCAAAGACTAGAGCGTGAACGGACTGCAAAAAGACTC
Organism: Mustelus asterias; assembly: GCF_964213995.1. Classification (NCBI taxonomy): domain Eukaryota; kingdom Metazoa; phylum Chordata; class Chondrichthyes; order Carcharhiniformes; family Triakidae; genus Mustelus; species Mustelus asterias. The sequence goes on from NW_027591941.1 coordinate 16,919, forward strand.
AAACGCGCCAATGAATCAGCAGATGAAAGGGAGATGCGGAGGCTGAGGGACCGTGAAGCTAAACGTCTTCAGAGAATGCAGGAGTCAGAAGACCAGAGGGCTAGAAGGTTACAACGTGACCGGGAAGCTATGAGATTGAAAAGGGCTACTGAGACACCAGAAAGACGGCAGGCAAGACTCCTACGAGAGCGGGAAGCAAAACGGATTAAAAGACGGTTACAAAAATTAAACCCAAGTCTGTCGGTTCATATTTCTCAGAAATCTACACCAGAGATGAATTCATTTCAGTTTCATGTGGCTTGCCCCAACCTGTAAAATGAACAGATAGTTACGAAAATGTGACTTTATTTTTGTTCTGAAGTGTAATCTATCCCAGGGCTCCATCTAGAATTTATTCTTTAGGTTCAGGCTCCAGGAAATAACAAAAGCCAGAAATATCACGTGATCATATGATTTACATTGGAAATATGGTAGCGCTGAGTAAAAGATACAATACAAGATGGTTACTATACTCTGAATTCACAATCTGTAGGAACTCGTATGAAACTGTAAAAGTCAGACTTCTGATGAGCTAGTGATCTCTAATCTTAGGAAGGGCAAATGGAAAAGTGGAGTTTCCACCACAGTCAGATCAGCCATGATTTTATTGAATAGCAGAGCAGGCTCGAAGGGCTGAATGGTCTATTCCCCCAAGTCTTTGTTCAAACCCCAATTGATATGTTACTTTGTGTAAATCTACTACCTGGAATTTGTAAAATTATTTTATTGCACTTTAGAGGGGTGTTGCATGCTACATGCTACAGTCTCATGCTGATTTCTTCCTCTGCTCAAAGACTTAGGCAGGGATATCTGACTGTAAGGTCACAAGGCAAATGAGCTTTCAGTTTTAAGACAAGCTTGATGGGCATAATCTTAGCCAATACGTAACAGTTTGTTATGGGCATTCATCTGAAACAGTGGGAAACTCGCACAGGAACGAAAAAGTGTAATGATTTATTGGTAGAGGTGTGGTAAGTGTTGATAGCAACATCAAAATCCTTTTACTGAGCTGCAAATTATGGTAGCAAATTATACTATCTTTCGAATCACCAACCTGATTGAATTGTATCTTTACAATATTTCAATCACATGCATGTTCACATGAGCTTAGGTCATTGAGTCTCTTTAAGACAGAGATAGATAGCTTCTTGATTAATAAGGTGACCAAAGAGGTGGATGAGGGTAAAGCAGTTGATGTGGTGTATATGGATTTAAGTAAAGCATTTGATAAGGTTCCCTATGGTAAGCTATTGCAGAAAATACGGAGGCATGGGATTGAGGGTGATTTTGCGGTTTGGATCAGAAATTGGCTAGCTGTAAGAAGACAGAGGGTGGTGGTTGATGGGAAATGTTCATCCTGGAGTTCAGTTACTAGTGGTGTACCACAAGGATCTGTTTTGGGGCCACTGCTGTTTGTCATTTTTATAAATGACCTGGATGAGGGTGTAGAAGGCTGGGTTAGTAAATTTGCGGATGACACCAAAGTGGTGGACAGTGCGGAAGGATGTTGCAGGTTACAGAGGGACATAGATAAGCTGCAGAGCTGGGCTGAGAGTTGGCAAATGAGTTTAATGCGAAAAAGTGTGAGGTGATTCACTTTGGAAGGAGTAACAAGAGTACAGAGTACTGGTTTAATGGTAAGATACTTGGTAGTGTGGATGAGCAGAGAGATCTCGGTGTCCATGTGCATAGATCCCTGAAAGTTGGCACCCAGGTTGATAGGGTTGTTAAGAAGGCGTACAGTGTGTTAGCTTTTATTGGTAGAGGGATTGAGTTTCGGAGCCATGATGTCATGTTGCAGCTGTACAAAACTTTGGTGTGGCCGCACTTGGAGTATTGCGTACAGTTCTGGTCGCCGCATTATAGGAAGGATGTGGAAGCATTGGAAAGGGTGCAGAGGAGATTTACCAGGATGTTGCCTGCCTGGTATGGTGGGAAGGTCTTATGAGGAAAGGCTGAGTGACTTGAGGCTGTTTTCGTTAGAGAGAAGGTTAAGAGGTGACTTAATAGAGGCATACAAATTGATCAGAGGATTAGATAGGGTGGACAATGAGAGCCTTTTTCCTCGGATGGTGATGGCTAACACGAGGGGACATTGCTTTAAATTGAGGGGTGATAGATATAGGACAGATGTCAGAGGTAGGTTCTTTACTCAGAGAGTAGTAAGGGCGTGGAATGCCCTGCCTGCAACAATAGTGGACTCATCAACATTAAGGGCATTTAAAAGGTCATTGGATAAACATATGGATGATATTGGAGTAGTGTAGGTTAGATGGACTTTAGATTGGTTTCACAGGTCGGTGCAACATCGTGGGCCGAAGGGCCTGTACTGCGCTGTTATGTTCTATAAGGGGATCAGGAGTTATGGGGAAAAGGCAGGAGAATGGAGATGAGAAAAAAATCAACCATGATTGAATGGCGGAGCAGACTCGATGGGCCGAGTGGCCTAATTCTGCTCCTATGTCTTATGGTCTTGATCCTGTGCATAAAGCTTGTTTCATAACAAACTATGACTTGAAAGTATTTTGGCATCTTGAAGCTGATTAAAGACCAGTCTCTTGATTAAAAGTGATTCAGTGATATTTTACGCCATCAGTGAATTAAATTCATTTACACATCATTAATTTATATTTGAACACTTTTTTTAGAAATGATTTTTCAAGTATTGGACTGAGTGACTTGAAATTGTTTTGTAGTGCTATAGAAATGTTTACTTTAAAATCTAATATTGGCTTCACCCTCCAATATTTTTGGTTAACTTATTATAAAATGACAGACATTTTGCTTCATTGAGACCCACATCCTTCATGGTTTATTGAATTCTAGGAGAGAAGGGTAGAAAGCTTTTTTCAATCTAATTTATAAATGCCCTTGTACCTGTACCTAAAAAGGATTACCGTGCAGCACGTTATGTTCTGTTAGTTTGAAAGTGTTTTTTTAGAATAATGAGATTTTAAATCTTTTTGTTGTCGTAGCCAGAAAGTGCATATTATAATTAAGGAAATTACTTGAATCGTCATTTTGAACGTATTCCACTGCCCTGGCATTGCAACCTTTGGCGTCATGTTTTTGTTTTATGAAAAATTACTAACTACTTTGTTGATTCAAAATGAAAGTAGCTTCTGCCAATCATGGAAATTGGCTTCTGTGTAGAAAAGTGTAAAATTACAATCAGCCCCTCGATCTGAGGGTCACATCTTCAAAAGGTTATAATGGCCTTCGAGGATAACATGTTTTTCTTTTATTCAGAATGATTGCATCCATTGCAGTTCACTCAATGATAAAATATATAACTGTGCTGTCACAATATGTGGACAGATGTTCCAATAAAGGTCCAGTTATGCCCCTGCACACTCCTACTGTTCACCCACTACCTCCAATTAACGAACCAAACAAAAATGAACACTGTCCCTTGATTGGCCCAATACCCTCCACCTGTGGACAATAATGTTTCAAAAGTAGAGTGTGTGTGTTAACTCACTCCAGAACTTGCCATCGAAGAACTTTGAAAAGGTTTGCTCTATTTGTTCTTTTGGACTCGAGTTTTAAGTTTAAAGGAAGCTTCAGTGACTTTTTCATTTCAGATGTATTTTGCACTTTAAGAATGGTGCATATAATCTCTAAAAAGTGATCCTCAACTTCTAAAATTGTGGTATTATCCTAGCTTTCCATGCATGTAATGTTAATTTAACTTGGGACAGTCTAGTGAAACAGATAATGAGAAAAGTTGACCATGGATATTCCTTGGTTGGGTAGATGCATTAAAAAGGCAGTCTTATTAATAAAGTTATCATAGAATCCCTACAGTGCAGAAGGAGGCCATTCGATCCATCGAGCCTGCACCAACAACAATCCCATCCAGGCCCTATCCCTGCAACCCCATGTATTTACCCTGCCAGTCCCCCTGAGACTGAGGGGCAATTTAGCATGGCCAATCAACCTAACCAGCACATCTTTGGACTGTGGGAGGAAACCAGTGCACCTGGAGGAAACCCACACAGACACGGGGAGAACAAATTTATAATAGAACTATAAATTGAATTTTATAGTTTCACATGCAAAAGAATACAGCCATTTAATTTTATCATCAAGAGTTCACGTGTTTAACGCACATTATAGTTAGCATCTTAGAGTTGAGTTCTGCTAAAATTCTTAGCATTCTACACTTTTTTAAATTATTAACGTACCAGAGACAAAGACATCTCCAATCCTGTTAAAGTGTCACTTCATGTACTTGGGAGATTATTCAGTCTTGACCTCACTCTGTTTTATGTGTGACCTAGTGAACCTCGAGGCCCTATCTCAATGGAATACAATTTTGGTGGAGAAAAATAAATGAGATGTAATACTAACTGCTTTATTCTGTCAACAGTGGATCATTTTTTATTTAGCAATGTTGGTCTGCAAAAAAATATTTGAATAGATTCATAAATTTGTGCTTTTTAAATTTAACTACTTTGTAACTAAGATGTACAAATTGCTGTTGTATCTTGGCATAAGGAAGTTTATCTGGAAGGATTGGATTTTCATGTTGAGTATTAGTTTGCATTGTGTTTTCAGATCCATACAGGATTTTGAGCACTGGAGCATTCTTTTGATTTCCTAAATGTTGCACCTTCGTCCAAGAAGTGTAAATTATCCACATGTTGGGGAAAATAGTTTCATAAATTTATAAACCATTGGAAACACTAACTCCAATATAAGAACCATTAACTTTGTTTGCATTTAAAAAATGTTGTGATAAATATTTGCAGTGGACAATGGATAGGTATATTTTGTGGTGGTGTACTGAACTATACAGTTATCCTGAATCAAAAGGTAAAATACTGCAGATGTTGGAAATCTTAAAATTAAAGCAGCTGCCCCCCCCCCCCCCCCCCCGGCTTGCACTAAGCTGACCTCTGTGAGTCTGGGCTAAAAGCTGCCTTGTTTCTGACTAGAAAGGTGAAAACTTGGCTGAGAATGCTGACCCTCGTCAGTGCACATTTGGAGATTGGGAAAGGACCAGATAGGGCTCAGCCACAGTGCGATTGTATGCCTGTGCAGTGAACTGTCTTCTGCAAAAGAAAGGAGAACATTGAAGCAAATGATACCTGCTTATCAATGAAGTGAACTTTCCAGTTGGTTTAATTCTTCCCTCATGGATTTTCACAGTAATTTCATTGCAGTGTTAATGTAAGCCTACTTGTGACACTAATAAATAAACTTTAAAAACTTTGATGTTTTGTAAATATTTATTTATTCCTGGTGAGAAAAGTGGGCTAAGATAGAATATGGCTTTTAACTTCAGTAAAGACTCCTCTGCTAAATTATCAGACTGCTTATCTGACATCTAGTACTAGATGAGCAGAAATATCCTCCAATTAAATATTGGGAAGACTGTAGCCATAGCCTCACCTCCCTCCCTATATCTAATCTCCTTCAGCCCCACAATCCTCTGAGATATCTGCGCTCCTCCAATTCTGGCCTCTTGTGCGTCCCCAGTTTTAGTTGCTCCACCACTAATGGCCATGCTTTCAGATTCCTAGGCTTCAACATATGTAATACTCTCCTTACACTTCTCCATTTTCTACTTGGTTTTCCTCCTCAAAATTCATTAACACATTCATTAAAATTTCTCTCTGATCATACTTTTGGTCACCTGGCCTAATCTCATATTGTGGCTCAGTGTTAGTGTTTGTTTTATAGTGCTCTTGTGAAAGCATCTTCGGACATCTTATTTCATTGAAGGTGTTACATATGTTGTAAATAGACCAAAATACCAGTAATCCCATCATCCTCTGGAAAGCAAATGCCAGGTTTCTATTATAATTAAATGGAAAATGAGATGATTAACTTTTACCATTTTCTGACTAATTTTACTTTAATAATTTTACATTAATGTGTACAATTTTGAAACTTGCAGGTGACATGAAACTTGGAAGCCTTGCAAACAGTGAGGAAGATAGTAATAGACTTCAAGAGGACATAGGCTGGTGGAATGAGCAGACACAAGGCAGATGAAATTCAACGCAGAGAAATGCAAGGTGATACATTTTGGTGGGAAAAATGAAAAACCTAGAAACATTCCTGCACAAATAGTTGAAGGTGCCAGGATAGATTAACAAATAATGAAACGTGTGGGGCACAGAGTACAAAAATTCAGAAATTAAACTAGCTTTATATGAACTAATTCAGCCCCAATTTTGGACAACACACTTCAAGAAGGACATGAAGACTTTGAAGAGAGTAAAGAAGAGATTTACTTGGATGGGTTTTAGCTGCATAGGTCAACTGAAGAAGCTGACATTGTTCTCGGAGCTAAGAGAGTTTTTTGAGATCATTAAGGTTAAGAAAAGTAAATAAAGAGAAATTGTTTTCTCTAGCAGAAGAATTGAGAACCAGAAGGTACAGATTTAAGGGATTAACAGAACAACCAGAGGCAACATTAGGACAATTTATCTTGCACAATGGTTAAGATTTAGAATGCACTGCCTGGTAGGCTACATCTGAACCTGTATTCGCTGCCCTTCAAAAGGGAATCTAGTACATACTTGAAGGAGAAAGAATGGTAAGGATATGGGAAATAGCTAGGGAATGGAATTAACTAGATTGGTCTTTGAAACAGCCAGCACACACCTGATGGGCCACATGGTGGCCTCCTGTGCTGTACTATTCAGCAATTTTTATTTTGTGGTTGTCAGGACTATAATGTGAAGAGCAAGAACTGAATCAAGTTGGGCACACTCAAAAATAGCTTTCCTTTCTCTTGCGCTGCCTAATCCAAATACAAGATTTGGTACTAAAAATTAATTAGGAAAGCTTAAATCTTTGAAATGTTTTGCAAATCCAAAATTTTGTCTATTGATCCTATATCTTTTGTAACTGTTGAGTTTGTTAATTCTGCAGAATAAAAGAACTAAAATAACAATGTTTATCTATTTATTTTTGCACACTAACCAGTTCTAAACTTCCAGTTGCCCATCTGTTACTGTACCACCTTTTTGCTCTTACAACACAGATGGTTTAACCTACGCTATCATAACTTTTTCGCAACAGTGTACTTTGTGTTCCCCATCTCTGGTTCATAATTGATTAATCTCAAAATACTACCAATAGTAAATCTGTTTCAGCAAAGTGGAAAATCTAATTATTTTGAACACGTTTAAGAAAAAAACCGCAGTGTAAAAGAAAAAGTGTGAAATCTCTGCCATGTCACCGGGTTTAAATCTTAACCACAATATTTGATTAACTAATTTTTAAAACATTAATGTATTAAGTATTGATTTACCTTTAGTGTACCTTGAAATTCTTGTGCAATGTTTCTTCTGTGTTTGTTGCGTGATGAGTTGTGCCAAATCTTTTGCAAGTACGTCAACATGCTGTGAACTATAAAGTTTATTTCACTTCTATGCCAGTTATGTATATCATCATATCACTCAGCATAGATCGAGGCTCTTTTTGAAAGAACTGTAGAATTTGTCCTACCCCTTACTCTTTCCTCATATCCCTGCAATTTTCCTTTCTCAAGTATATAGCCAATTCCCTTTTCAGAGTTGTGGTTAAATCTGCCTCCATCATTGTCTTATGCAGTGAATAGTAAGTAGATCATGATACCGTATGAAATCATTTATCCCCATTGGTCCTTTAAAATTAATTAGTTCCTTATGCATCTTATTAAAATTGGATTAAATTTAAATTGCCAATTTTGACCTATTTCCTCAAAAGACACTAAATACTGGATCAGTTTGAATGGACTGTCTTCACTTTTTTGGAATGGAGATAGAACATAGAACAGTACAGCACAGAACAGGCCCTTCGGCCCACGATGTTGTGCCGACCTTCATCTGAAACCAAGATCAAGCTATCCCACTCCCTACCATCCTGGTGTGCTCCATGTGCCTATCCAATAACCGCTTAAATGTTCCTAAAGTGTCTGACTCCACTATCACTGCAGGCAGTCCATTCCACACCCCAACCACTCTCTGCGTGAAGAACCTACCTCTGATATCCTTCCTATATCTCCCACCATGAACCCTATAGTTATGCCCCCTCGTAATAGCTCCATCCACCCGAGGAAATAGTCTTTGAACGTTCACTCGATCTATCCCCTTCATCATTTTATAAACCTCTATTAAGTCTCCCCTCAATCTCCTCCGCTCCAGAGAGAACAGCCCCAGCTCCCTCAACCTTTCCTCATAAGACCGACACTCCAAACCAGGCAGCATCCTGGTAAATCTCCTCTGCACTCTTTCCAGCGCTTCCACATCCTTCTTATAGTGAGGTGACCAGAACTGCACGCAATATTCCAAATGCGGTCTCACCAAGGTCCTGTACAGTTGCAGCATAACCCCACGGCTCTTAAACTCCAACCCCCTGTTAATAAAAGCTAACACACTATATGCCTTCTTCACAGCTCTATCCACTTGAGTGGCAACCTTTAGAGATCTGTGGATATGGACCCCAAGATCTCTCTGTTCCTCCACAGTCTTCAGAACCCTACCTTTGACCCTGTAATCCACATTTAAATTAGTCCTACCAAAATGAATCACCTCACATTTATCAGGGTTAAACTCCATTTGCCATTTTTCAGCCCAGCTTTGCATCCTATCTATGTCTCTTTGCAGCCTACAACACCCCTCCACCTCATCCACTACTCCACCAATCTTGGTGTCATCAGCAAATTTACTGATCCACCCTTCAGCCCCCTCCTCTAAGTCATTAATAAAAATCACAAAGAGCAGAGGACCAAGCACCGATCCCTGCGGCACTCCGCTAGCAACCTGCCTCCAGTCCGAAAATTTTCCATCCACCACCACCCTCTGTCTTCGATCAGACAGCCAGTTACCTATCCAATCGGCCAACTTTCCCTCTATCCCACACCTCCTTACTTTCATCATAAGCCGACCATGGGGGACCTTATCAAACGCCTTACTAAAATCCATGTATATGACATCAACCGCCCTACCTTCATCAACACACCTAGTTACCTCCTCAAAAAATTCTATCAAATTTGTGAGGCACGATTTGCCCTTCACAAATCCGTGCTGACTATCCCGGATTAATCCGCATCTTTCTAAATGGTCGTAAATCCCATCCCTAAGGACCTTTTCCATCAATTTACCAACCACCGAAGTCAGACTAACCGGTCTATAATTACCAGGGTCATTTCTATTCCCTTTCTTAAACAGAGGAACAACATTTGCCACTCTCCAGTCCTCTGGCACCATCCCCGTGGACAGCGAGGACCCAAAGATCAAGCCAAAGGCTCTGCAATCTCATCCCTCGCCTCCCAAAGAATCCTAGGATACATTTCATCAGGCCCAGGGGACTTATCGACCTTCAGTTTATTCAAAACTGCCAATACATCCTCCCTCCGAACATCTATTTCCTCCAGCCTATTAGCCTGTAACACCTTCTCTTCCTGAAAAACATGGCCCCTCTCCTTGGTGAACACTGAAGAAAAGTATTCATTCATCACCTCGCCTATCTCTACTGATTCCATACACAAGTTCCCACCACTGTCCTTGACCGGCCCTAACCTCACCCTGGTCATTCTTTTATTCCTCACATAAGAGTAAAAAGCCTTGGGGTTTTCCTTGATCCGACCCGCCAAGGACTTCTCATGTCCCCTCCTAGCTCTCCTCAGCCCCTTTTTCAGCTCGTTCCTTGCTAACTTGTAACCCTCAGTCGAGCCATCTGAACCTTGTTTCCTCATCCCTACATAAGCTTCCCTCTTCCTTTTCACAAGACATTGCACCTCTTTTGTGAACCACGGTTCCCTCACTCGGCCATTTCCTCCCTGCCTGACAGGGACATACCTATCAAGGACACCCAGTATTTGTTCCTTGAAAAAGTTCCACTTTTCATCAGTGCCTTTCCCTGACAGTTTCTGTTCCCATCTTATGCCCCCTAATTCTTGCCTAATCGCATCATAATTACCTCTCCCCCAATTGTAAGCCTTGCCCTGCCGTCCGGCCCTATCCCTCTCCATTGCAATAACAAAAGACACCGAATTGTGGTCACTATCTCCAAAGTTCTCTCCCACAACCAAATCTAACACTTGGCCCGGTTCATTTCCCAGTACCAAATCCAATGTGGCCTCACCCCTTGTCGGCCTATCCACATATTGTGTCAGGAAACCCTCCTGCACACACTGCACAAAAAGTGCCCCATCCAAACTATTTGACCTACAAAGGTTCCAATCAATATTTGGAAAGTTAAAGTCCCCCATGACAACTACCCTGTGACCCCCACACGTATCCATAATCTGCTTAGCAATTTCTTCCTCCACATCTCTATTACTATTTGGGGGCCTATAGTAAACTCCTAGCAACGTGACCGCTCCTTTCCTGTTTCTAACTGCAGCCCATATTACCTCAGTGTGCATATCCCCCTCAAAGTGCTTTTCCGCAGCCGTTAAACTATCCTTGATTAACAATGCTACTCCTCCACCTCTTTTACCAGCTTCCCTACACTTACTGAAACATCTATACCCCGGAACGTCCAACAACCATTCCTGTCCTTGTTCTACCCACGTCTCCGTAATGGCCACAACATCGTAGTCCCAAGTAGCAATCCACGCCCCAAGTTCATCCACCTTGTTCCGGATGCTCCTTGCATTGAAGTAGACACACTTCAACCCATCTTCCTGTCTACCGGTACCCACCCTTGACCTTGATACCTTCCCCAATACCTCACCACCCTCAACACTGACTTCTGGACTACAACTCCTTTTCCCACTCCCCTGACAAATTAGTTTAAATCCCCCTGAAGAGCCGTGGCAAATTTCCCTCCCAGGATATTGGTGCCCCTCTGGTTCAGGTGCACCCCGTCCTGTTTGTAGAGGTCCCACCTTCCCCAGAACGTGTTCCAATTATCCACGTATCTGAAACCCTCTCTCCTGCACCATCCCTGCAACCACATGTTTAAGTGCACTCTCTCCCTGTTCCTCAACTCGCTATCACGTGGCACCGGTAGCGTACCAGAGATGACCACATGTTTTGTCTTTGCTCTCAGCTTCCAGCCGAGCTCCCGAAATTCCTGTTTTAAATCCCCGTCCCTTCTCTTACCTATGTCGTTGGTACCAATGTGTACCACGACTTGTGACTGTTTCCCCTCCCCCTTAAGAATCCGGAAAACACGGTCTGAGACGTCACGGACCCTGGCATCCGGTAGGCAACAAACCATCCTCGAGTCTCTTTTGCTGCCACAGAACCTCCTATCTATCCCTCTAACTAACGAGTCCCCAATAACTATTGCCCTCCCGCTCTCCTCCTTACCCTCCTGAGCCACAGGGACGGACTCAGTGCCGGAGATCCTCTCACTGCGGCTCACCACTGGTATGTCGTCCCCCTCAACCGTATCCAAAGCGGAATACTTATTGCTAAGGGGAACGACCACAGGGGATCCCTGCACTGACTGCTTCTTCCCAGCCCCTCTCACCGTCACCCATCTATTTTCATTCCGCGGAGTAACTGTATCCCTGAAGCTTCTGTCTATGGCCATCTCTGCATCCCTAATGATCCTAAGTTCCTCCAACTCCAGCTCCAGTTCCCTTACACGGTTTTGGAGGAGCTGCAGATGGATGCACTTCTCACAGGTATAATCAGCAGGGACACTGACGTCGTCCCTCACCTCGAACATAGTGCAAGAGGAACATTGCACTGCCTTCACACCCATCCTCTCTAGATACCTTGCCAGTACCAGGTAGAAACAGCAAAAAATGAATTAACTCACCCCTGCTCGCCCAAGCCCTGTGAGCCAAAGCCCTACAGCTTTCACTCTGCCTCCTGCTCACTCCACTGCCCGCTAACGATGCTGCCCGCTCAAAAGTGCGGCCTACTTTTAAACCCTCCAAAAACCTTCCCAGACTCCTGCTGGGCCCACTTCCTGTTTTAAAAAAAACCTCCGATTTTTTACACAAATTTAACTTAAAATAAATAAATAAATGTAGTGAACAAACCAACTGCCTTCTCCTCAGCCTGGTCCTGTGGAACAATGAGATAATTAGCATGTTTCACTGAAGGAATGGTTTATGGAATTTTTAAAACTAGGATCTGTTGGGATATTTTATCAGGACTGTCCTTAATATGATGCTGATGGACTCTCTCTCAAAGCAGCTGATTTGTGAGCATCACTGCAAGGCCAACATTTATTGTCCTTCATGGGTGTGCAAGAATTATTTTACCTCCCACCAGTAACTTATTTAGATTGAACATTTTTAGCTGCAACTATACAGAATGTATTGGCACAAAAGTGTTCTGTTTTTTCTTTTGTATGTCTCCTTTTTAGTAAAAAGTCTCTAATTTCAAATATTCAATACCTTGCACAAAATGTGCTTTTCTTGTATATTGATCAATACATTTTGAATTGAAGATTTCTGAAATGAGTAGACTTTTTTATTTTGATCATCTGATCCTAACTTTTATCTTTTGGCATGAGGGAAGAAAAAACATGGGATATAGGGCAAGTAGTCACCTTTGTCCTTTATTCAAGGAAATTGCCATAGCAATGTAATTCTGCCTAACCTCTGGTGGAGCTAGAAATACAAAACTATATGCGTTACAAATTAACGGATAAACTTTTAATTTAATTTGAAATGGTCAATGAATTCTTACTGCAGTTGTTTTGGTATTATTCCTGTTTTAGACCAGCTGACTTTTAGAATTTTTTAACTGTTCCCTTAACGACTCATAACTCAGCTCATTGCTGGGTAGATTTATAGAGCTTTAATGTTGATGCACGGGTTGTGCTGGCTTTGCTCAAGCCAGGGGAACCATTGAGATATTTTAATATTGGGAAGACTGAAAATATTGTCTTTGGTCCCTGCTCCAAAGTCCATTTCCTAACTGCTGATCCCATCGCCCTCCCTTGCAGCTGCCTGAGACTAAACCAGGCTGTTCACAACCTCTGTGTGCTATGTGACCTCAACATGAGCTTCTCGCCATATAGAAGCACCATCTCTAAAACCACCTATGTTTATCTCCATAATGTTTGACTTCAACCCTGCTTCAGCTCATCTGCTGCTGAAACCTCCAAGTATTTATCTATAGGCTTAACTATTCCAGTGCACTCCTGGCTGGCCTCCCACATTCTATCCTCATAAACTTGAGGTCACCCAAAGCTTGCACCAAGTCCAGTTCACATCTCCACTGTGCTCACTGACATATGTTGGTTTGTGATCAAGCATACCTTGATGTTAAAGTTCTTGTCCTTGTTTTCAAATCCCTCGATAGTCTTGCCCCTCCCTATCTACAACTCTCTGATATCTGCCCTCATCTAAAATTGGCCTATTCAGCATCCTTAATCTCAACTGCTTCATCGCTAGTGACAGTACCTTCAGCTGCCAAAGCCTGGAGATCTGCAATTCCTCTCTAAACTTCTACCTCATTTCTTTCTTTTGACACCTATCTCTTTGATTGAGCTTTTTGGCCATCTGCCCTAATATTGCCTTGTGGCTCAGTGACTAATTTTGCTCTATAATGCTCTTGCCCCTTAAAACATTTTATTCCAATAAAGATGTTGCAAGTTGTATAATTGGCCTTGATACCATGTGCATAATAGTAGTACTCTTCATGCACTTGCTGGAATTGTACTATATCAGCAAAGAAAATGTGTCTTCCAGATCATAATGTAAAACATTACACCCCAGGTTTTGCAGTGGCATGGCACTTTGTAACGTACCCCAATCAACTTTTCCCTTCACCTTCCAGCTGACATGCTTGTCCTGCAAGTTTCTAGAAGTGAGTTAATAATGGGAGATGGCATCTGCAATCTTGGTGAATGTCAGGACCAACAGGTTTATCTCCTTAGTCAATGAGATTTCAGGATTGAGACAGAAACTGGAATAAATGGAGAAGTGTAGGGTGAAATTGAGTCAAGACGAGACTTCACAATTTAATTGTTCGATTATGGGTCACAGAGGTAGAGTGGTATTGCAGAAATGTATTCTGCCAAGTAAAATAGGTACTTCCATTGTTAGGTGAGAGTCTACTTGAGTTTAATTGGCAAATGTGCAAATGCAACAATTTCACAGGGAGGTTGAGCGTGAGCTGTCATTGGCATTTACAGGATATTTCTTGTCAGAGGTTGTTGGAAAGGTTATTCTGGACCGTTGTTGCCACAGCTATTTTGGGAAGCTACCTTGTGCCCACTAAGTTTACACCACCAGGTCTAATTCCGACTGGCATTCGACTGCTTCATAAAATTGTTTCCACAGTCCACCAGTGATGGATAAAGATTTGTGGTGTCTAACTTGGGCTTGTGCTTATGGGAGTGTTGAACTGTGCAATAGAACATTTACTTGGCCCTACCATCATAAGCCCAACCATCTTCAGCTGCTTCATCAATGACCTTCCCTCCCTCATACGGTCAGGTGGGGATGTTCACTGTAATGTTCAGCACTATTCATGACTCCTCGTACTGAAGCAGTCCATGTTCAAATGCAACAAGATCTGGACAATATCCAGGCTTGAGGTGGCAAGTGACATTTGTGCCACAAATGCCAGGCAATGACCATCACCAATAAATGACATTCTAACCACCGTCCCTTGACATTCAATGGTGTTACCATCATTGACTCCCCCACAGTCAACATCCTTGGGGTTACCCTTGACCAGAAATTCAACTGGACTTGCCACATAAATACAGTGGCTACAGCAGGTCAGAGGCTAGGAATACTGTGGCGAGTAACTCACCTGACTCCCAAAGCCATCCACCATCTACAAGGCACAAGTCAGGAGTGTGATGTAATACTCCCCCACTTGCCTGGATGGGTGCAGCTCCAATGACACAAGAGGTTTGACACCATCCAGGACAAAGCAGCCCGCTTGATTGGCACCACATCTACAAACATTCAATCCCTCCACCACCAACGCTCAGTAGCAGCAGTGTGTACTTTCTACAAGATGCACTGCAGCAATTCAAAGATTCTTCGGCAGCACCTTGCAAAACCATGACCACTTTCATTTAGAAGGAAAAGCTCAGCACATACATGGGAACACCGCCACCTGCAAGCTCTCCTCCAAGTCGCTCACCATCCTGACTTGGAATTACATTGCCATTTCTTTGCTGGGTCAAAATCCAGGAGTTCTCTAATGGCATTGTGGGTCAACCCACAGCACATGGACTGCAGCATTTCAAAAGGCAACTCACCACCACCTTCCCAAGGGCAACTAGGAATGGGCAATAAATGCTGGCCAGCCAGTGACGCCCATGTCCCATGAATAAAAAAAGCGGGAAGATAATCTAGGCCCGATTTTCCTTTGTGAAATTGCAAAGATATCTTTAAAAGTGGCAGATGAGTGGGATCTGGATGCTGAAGGCCTGCCCCATTTCCAATTTTTGCCAGCAAGCATAAAGGTTTCACTGGAGGGAAACCAGGACTCAGCAGTCATTTGAACTTAGTGCTGTGTTCAAACAGACTATTTTTTGGTTGTTGCAAGGGCCTTAACCTGCAGTGTGTGAGTTATAAATTGATGAGGTATATGTAAATGTTCTCGAAGGGCTGTTTAAGTGTCATGATGTGAATTTTTTTTAAATCCTCTGGGAGAGTCAGAGGGCATCGTCTCAGAATAAAAGGAATGGGGAGGAATTTCTTCTCTGAGGGTAGTGAGTCTATGGAAGTCCTTGTCATAGTGAACTGTGGGGGCAGAGTCCTTGTGTATATTAGTCCTTGTGTATATTTAAGGCTGAGATAGATTTTTGATCAGTAAGGGAATCGAGGGTTAGGGGAAAGGGCAGGAAAGTGGTTGTGAGGAAGGTTGGATCAGTCATGATCCTATTGAATGGTCGAGCAGGCTCGAGGGGCCAAATGGCCTACTCTGGTTCCTATTTCATATGGTCTTATGCTCCTTTTCAAAACCAATAAAATTAATTTTTTAAAAATTTGAATTTAAAATAGTTTCCTTGAACTGTTGTGTAAATGTAATGCTCTTAAATGTGAATGTATAAGATAGTATTAAACACCAAAACCTATTCTTCAAACAAATTCCTAATTCCACATTTAAACTGGGAAGTCGAGGAACCCCCCTCTCATGGAACTGCAGCACTGCCGCTCAGTAAAATGTAATTCTGCATGACAGATTTATTTAGACTGGTTTCATTAGAGATAAAAACATAACTGTAGAAATAAGAACATTCTTTGCACTCTAGATCAATTATGCGCTGTCATAAGAACATAAGAAATAGGAGCAGGAGTAGGCCATCTAGCCCCTCGAGCCTGCCCCGCCATTCAATAAGATCATGGCTGATCTGACGTGGATCAGTACCACTTACCCGCCTGATCCCCATAACCCTTAATTCCCTTACCGATCAGGAATCCATCCATCCGCGCTTTAAACATATTCAGCGAGGTAGCCTCCACCACCTCAGCGGGCAGAGAATTCCAGAGATTCACCACCCTCTGGGAGAAGAAGTTCCTCCTCAACTCTGTCTTAAACCGACCCCCCTTTATTTTGAGGCTGTGTCCTCTAGTTTTAACTTCCTTACTAAGTGGAAAGAATCTCTCCGCCTCCACCCTATCCAGCCCCCGCATTATCTTATAAGTCTCCATAAGATCCCCCCTCATCCTTCTAAACTCCAACGAGTACAAACCCAATCTCCTCAGCCTCTCCTCATAATCCAAACCCCTCATCTCCGGTATCAACCTGGTGAACCTTCTCTGCACTCCCTCCAATGCCAATATATCCTTCCTCATATAAGGGGACCAATACTGCACACAGTATTCCAGCTGCGGCCTCACCAATGCCCTGTACAGGTGCATCAAGACATCCCTGCTTTTATATTCTATCCCCTTCGCAATATAGGCCAACATCCCATTTGCCTTCTTGATCACCTGTTGTACCTGCAGACTGGGCTTTTGCGTCTCATGCACAAGGACCCCCAGGTCCCTTTGCACGGTAGCATGTTTTAATTTGTTTCCATTGAGATAGTAATCCCATTTGTTATTATTTCCTCCAAAGTGTATAACCTCGCATTTCTCAACGTTATACTCCATTTGCCATATCCTCACCCACTCACTCAGCCTGTCCAAATCTCTCTGCAGATCTTCTCCGTCCTCCACACGATTCACTTTTCCACTTATCTTTGTGTCGTCTGCAAACTTCGTTACCCTACACTCCGTCCCCTCCTCCAGATCATCTATATAAATGGTAAACAGTTGCGGCCCGAGTACCGATCCCTGCGGCACGCCACTAGTTACCTTCCTCCAACCGGAAAAACACCCATTTATTCCGACTCTTTGCTTCCTGTCGGATAGCCAGTCCCCAATCCACTTTAACACACTACCCCCAACTCCGTGTGCCCTAATCTTCTTCTGTCCTATAGTATTTTCCCATCTGGAGATTACACATGGTTTTAACTCTCTGAACAATGCATTAAAAATCTTTGAGTTGATATTGTTTCCAATAGCCCCATTCCATTAAAATCGGTGGCTATTGCTAAAATTTTATTGTTTTTAGTTTGTCCATAGGAGGGCACTGTTGGCTCTTTGTGACAGGAATACATTCAAAAGAATAAAACATTGTATTAATTGTTCTCCCCCTAGATATTAATTGGACAGGCGAGTCTTTATAACATATTCTTTTCTATTTGTTTTCTGTTCATTGCCCAACTTTCCATTCATATGGCTACATTTCTTGCTGTATAATGTCTGAGATATTTACACTGGATTGTTCATCGTTTATTTTTTAATAGCTGAAATGGCATTTTGGAAATATCAGAATTACAAATTGGCGAACGTCCCTTTTATTTCCAGTGAACACTGGCTCACCTTTAGAGTTGGATCCATCGAAAGCCCTGCACCTGATCTCCTTAGCTGTAAGGATTTGAAAAATGATTTCATAAACTATATAAAGATTTTCCCCTCGTCTAAGAATCCTTTGAATAATGTGAAGAAGCATGAGAGGTGACTTGCCGCCAACTCCATCAGGATCTCAGCAGAAGCAGGAGAGGGTCGAATCTTCCATGGAAACTCCACTCCTATTTGCTTACCTTGCACTGGAGCTCTGCATTGCTCTCCCAGACTTCCAAACCAGCACCTCCTGAGAAGTGGAGTGTACTGGCTCCTGGAGCCATGTCCCCTTTTACGTTCAAATGTCTCAAAGCCACTTTGAGAAGCTGCGGAGCGGAGGTAAATGGGTGAGGGTGGTAGGTACATGAGGGAGTAGGGTGGCAGGTACATGAGGGAGTAGGGTGGCAGGTGGGTGGGTGTGAGGTGGGAGCGTGTGGATTATTTCAAGGGTACAACCATCCAGAGATCAAAGTTTTGAGCCAAAAAACATTCTCACGCTGCGTAATTTCTGCACTACTCTCAATCCTCTCCGCTGTCCATGGGTCTTGGCTCCAGCAATAGCTGCTTTTACTATAGAGCTGGACTATCAGTATGAAGCAAAAAGCCTGAGGCTCCAGCTATTGTGTGAATTCACCTTTAGGATTCCATAAAGTAACACATTATATGGGAGAATAACTAAAAATAATTTATTAGGATGCTACCGTTACTTGATGGTTTGAGTTGTAAGGAGAGGCTGGATAGACTGGGAACATTTTCCCCTGGAGCGTAGGAGGCTTAGGGGTGATCTTACAGAGGTCAATAAAATAATGAGGGGCATAGATAAGGTAGTCAACATCTTGTCCCAAAGGTAAGGGAGTCTAAAACTAGGGGGCATAGGTTTATGGTGAGAGGGGAGAGATACTAAAGGGTCCAGAGGGGCAATGTTTTCACACAGAGGGTGGTGAGTGGAACAAGCTGCCAGAGGTAGTAGTAGAGGCGGGTACAATTTTGTCTTTTAGAAAGCATTTAGACAGTTACATGGTTAAGATGGGTATAGAGGAATATGGGCCAAATACAGACAATTGGGACGGGCTCATTGGTTAAAAAAAAGGGCGGCATGGACAAGTTGGGCTGAAGAGCCTGTTTCCATGTTGTAAACCTCTGACTATAATAGGTACCACACAGAATTCAATGTTAACTGGGGTGGGATTTCCAACTGAGGAATTCCAGTACATCATGGAGTTATAACTCCAAAGCACACGTGTTTTTTAAAAATTTAAACACATTCCTCTTCTGGAAGCCAGCCTCATGTCAGGTGGGAACTGTTCCTGAAGAGGCTGCAGCCTGGGTGCAAATAGATACTCAGCTGCTTGTGGTAGATAGATGTTGAAAATTGGTGATGGGGTGGGAAGCAGGAGGGAGGCACGGTAGCACAGTGGTTAGCACTGCTGCTTGACAGCGCCAGGGACCCGGTTCAATTCCCGGCTTGGGTCACTGTCTCTCTGGAGTTTGCACGTTCTCCCCGTGTCGGCGTGGGTTTCCTCCGGGTGCTCTGGTTTCCCTCCCACATTCTGAAAGACGTGCTGGTTAGGTGCATTGACCTGAACAGGCGCCGGACTGTGGCAACTAGGGGAATTTCACAGTAACTTCATTGCAGTGTTAATGTAAGCCGACTTATGACTAATAAATAAACTTTAAAAAACTTTAATTTTAAGGAGACTGATAGTGAATATGTCCAAGATAGATGGACAGTTGAAGGAGGTCTGATCACATGCACTGGAAACAGATTTGCTTGGGGATTGCTGGGAGTAGCACTCCTGCTTTCCCCCCCCAGACTGGAAAGTAGTGCTGTGATAGCAACTACCTCCTCCATCTAGCAATCTTCAGCTCCCTTTACATTTTACACCCCATTCTACCCAAATCCACCCACACTTGGGGTTAAACTGCCACAAAGGATTCTGAAGCGCGATACAGACTGAGTGTGCTTGTCCTTCATTCAAGATTTTCACTCTCATGCAATTCCTGGTTCCTCACATCTTTACTACAAACTTGCAGATCCCCCACACCGTTAACAAATGGGAGAAAGCCCCAATAGCAATCATTTCTTCCTCTCAGCACAGGGAGAAGAACATGCCCTCACAACAGATGTCCCCCACCCCAGTTCCTGCTCAGCAGTGGACCCTTCTCTCAAACAAGTCCTTTCCACATCCCAACTCATGTATCCCACTAAATGTTATGTTTTACTCTCTCCACCTCCACTCCCCCACCCACAACAGAGTCTGTTTGTCCTCCGCACGAATAACTAAGAGAATCACCCTTGCATGAAAACGACTTCTCTCTACATGCCTGCAATAAGATTTGCCTCCTTTCCCTCACTATTCACCATGCTACAGTGGTACTGAAATAAAATTTGTGTTCACTTGTTGGGAGATGTGAACTCCAACTGATTGGAGGGCAGCAGAGTGGCACAGTGGTTAGCACTGCTGCTTGACAGTGCTGGGGACCCGGGTTAAATTCCAGCCTTGGGTGACTGACTGGAATTTGCGCGTTCTCCCTGTGTCTGTGTGGGGTTTCCTCCGGGTGCTCTGGTTTCCTCCCACAGACCAAAGATGTGCAGGCTAGATGGATTGACCACCAGTAAATACTTGGGGTTACGGGGATAGGGTCTGGGTGGGATGCTCTGGGTTGGAGAATCGGTGCAGACTCAATGAGACTTTCCTTCTGCACTGTAGGGATTCTACGTACCCCTGGAATATCTTTACTCTATTGAAGGCACATTTCTAGAAAGAAATATTCATAACTTCTACGCATTCTGTGATAAAATTTATATTTGGAGCTTGTGGTGCGATTGGGGAGAGATTATCTTTCTCCTTAAAGAAATTTCTCAGCACAAAAAATTGGCAGAAAAAGTTTGTACAACATGGTGGGTTAAATTAGAAAATAACCAACTGGAAAGAAAAACAGGTGCACATTAATAAAGAAAACTGGCTCACCCACAATGTAACCAATGATCATAACAGAAAAACAAATTTGGATTTGATGGATTATACAGGGGATTAATACTATAAGCAATGACTGTGTGCAGTTAATGAACCCATTCAATAATTACCAAGAGAAAAGTAAAATGTAGAGTTTATATTATGCAGTGTTTACATACCAACAAATTAATGCAATCATACATAAGAAGTTAGGCTTGACAATAAAAATACATTTTCTTTCGCAGTACACAAAATTAACATTAAACAGCATAAAAGGCCACAAAAATACAAATATACAAATCTAAAACTTTTAATTTTTTTTTAGAAAAAATGGTTACAAAAACACAAGATATAGATTAATGCTTTTAAGGATTCTGGTAGGAATGCAGTGATTCTAACACTCGGAAGGTGACCAATACCCACTTAGCTAAAGCAGTAAAGCAATCCTGGGACTGAAATTGAAGCCTTTTTTTGTTGGCTTATGCAGAGTTTTCCCATAAGTATTTCTACAGATAAAGCTCACATCAAATGCCTGTAACCTTTTTGTTTATATGCCAGTGTAAGAAAATAACTGCACGATCGCAAATTTCGCTTTCGGAAAACATATTTTACAAGCAGGATAATTTAAGTATAGGTTTAAGATAAGCCAACAAAAAAAAAATATTTTTTAGACTTTGGAATGGGCTCAAAAGATTGTATGGTGACTTGTGCAACTCATAAAATGGCAATCAAATGTTTGTGAAACGTCTACTTAAAATTAATAAAATTTACATGAGGGTCCTGCATTTGTACCATATTCCCCATCTAGCAACTGTAAGTTAATGCATACTAAAACAATTCCTATAATAGTCAAAACACAATAAAAAGGAGGAATGTCTTGGTATACATATTTGTAAATGAATACATGAAATGTCAATTATACCAATTTTGATACAGGTACTGATCAAATCCTACAAACAGAGAGGGAGCATTTGAATTCACTAAATGTAGAGAACAATTTGAAATGACAGGTTAGTGAATCCATGTCTGCCACAGTTTATGCCAAGGGGTCTAAATTACTTAATGCAAAAGCAAAATGCCGTGGATGCTAGAAATCTGAAATCAAGAAAATGCTGGAAATACTTCACAGGCCAGACAGCATCTATGGAGAGAGAAACAGAAGAAGCCTGACTTGCTAAGTATTTCCAGTATTTTTTAAAATTTCAATTAACAAATGCTTTGGCGCATTAGATAGAGGGATTTAATAGAAAATAACTTATTCCAAGAATAGTGTGAACATAATTACAAACTCTACAGTGTTAAAAAAAAAATGAATAATCACTGCAAATTTTATAGAATCAAAAATGTGCAAATCTTAAAAGCTGCAAATGGGACTCAGTACTCAAAGAGTTAACCGCCAACCGCAACAAGGAATCTTAGCCACTTTGTCCTGGGCTATAGTCAAACTTGTTTTCCAGGACTGAAAGCTATTTGTTACGGCTATTGGTCAACTACAAAAGCCCAAGTTTTGAAGCAAATCGGAAATATGTTTTTCTTCCTCTCCCATCACGAGAAATGGTATACTGTCCAGCAATGCACGTCGTCTTAGTCAATCACATTCCAGAAAACCAGCCATGAAGAATTGCACTAATTTAAAATGGCAATAAATCCACTAGTGCCAACTCTATAGATTGTTGAAACAGTAGCCATCTGCTGCACCTTATTTTCCTTGTCTTTAATTTTATATTGTGCATATGTTGACTAACATTAAGATATGTTTTAAGCCAATATTTTAGTTTTGTATGATTTAAATACAGTCTCCCTTCTGATGACCTGCACAGACTAGTTAAAATGTATACAAATTAAAACCTGTCAGCATCCCTTCTAAGAAATTTCAAAACAAATAAGATAGTAATTAGTGTTAACTTTATATTCTGTTTCGCGGGTTAAAAAGACCTTGGCAAGGTGTAATAGCAAACAGATGTCTAGTTTTAAAATCTTACCTTTAGCACAATAAACTTTCTTGTTGTACAGATATACATAATGTACATATTTTTAAGCTACAAAGAATTCATTGTAAATGTCAGAAAACACAAATCGAAATTCAGCTAAGGTTGGTGCTTCAGAAGGGTTGTTACCATTAAATGTAAATACTGACCCATGCTGACAGAGACACAGAGGAAATACAGTAACTAGACTTCCAACTTATGTGTCCAAATTGGATTTTCTCCTGATCAAGTAGTCTGAAAGGAAACTTTCATGCATAAAAACTTCCTATAGCACAAATATATAATACTAACATTTGTTAAAGTAACGTTAAAATATATTATGCAACTAACAGATAATTATTAGCAGGTAATACTTGACATTACTGTTTCAATTTGCACTTTTGTGAATTTGAAAATGTTCTAGTATAAAAGAATTTTATGTACATCTCTTCAAAGGTTCTGACCAACGTAGAAGAAAGAGACAGTAGATAATCCTGCACAAAAACTGTATCACCCCAGGCAACACGTTGCAAAACAAATTAAAATCCCCTTACGTCTCGTTTAGAATGCATCTCCTTGGATGAGGCCTAAAATACTTAGTAAAAATCTAGACGGTAAGAATTCTCAAAAAACTACAAAATACAGTATCAAGTGAACATAATGGAACTAAATTGATACAGAACTTTATTTTGCAATCTGCAGTCTAAGCAGAATTGGTTTTAACAATCAATGTTGTAAATCAGTAAAGGCTAATACAGTTTCTTAAAGAAAATATATTAAAGCTGCTTTTACTGCAAGTAAGGATAATAAGAGATGCAATTTCTAGGCCAGAGATGAGGGAATTTTTATTGTGGGATTTGGCTACAGCTCAGTTTTGTACTTTTGCATGCAGTGCTATTTCACACAAGTAAAATGTTTTAACCTTACAAGACCCATAACAGCCTACTTAGACCGTTGAACTTTGGCATAATTCCTGACCTTTATAGATCCCTTTTACGTCCTCTCCATGTCAGTTCTTAGCAAGTGCAATTCCATATAAACTGTAAATGTGGTTTAGGATATAAATACTGCATGAATTGGGCAGTCATTTACTTCCAGTGACAACACTAAGGATAAACTTTCACAAGAGTGATTCCAAGTACCACAGATGACAATGGACCTTCATTTTGTGATGACAAAAATTTGCCTCAATCCTAGGTATTACCAATGCTCTAGTAAATATGCCGAGCCTTGGATTTAAAAAATGCCTATGAATGTGTGTTTATTTTTGCTAAAACACTCATGGTTTTGGGTTATGTTTTTAACCCGAGATATATGGGGGTGGGGGGGGGGGGTGGAGAAGCAGAGAATCACTGTCAGATTACTGGGGATGCAACAGTTAATTTAAAAACACAAGAGTCAACTCTGGTATGTCCACTAAGATGTGCAAAAGTTGATGTTTTCACAGCCATGTGCATGAAGCTTTGCAACTCCTATCCTCCAGTAATTAGACACATCGCATTCCTAATGCTACCGATCAAACATACCATTTAATTTCACAAAATGAATAAAAGAACTACACTTAATCGACTGAACATGAAGCGTGTCGTGCATAGATTTCTCAATATTATATTTTAAATCCGTTTCATTAATTGCATATTACATTATGAAAAGATGGTATTTTTTTTCTTTTGGTAATTGCAGATCAACTGATGTTACTTGGGTTTCTTTAAGTTAAGGTTTCAGGAGATGAAAGCTTCAGTTTAAGCTGTCAAAGTGCATATAAATGACATCCAAAAGAAAATAGGTACGAACAGCAACATCAGAAAGTATATTGGGAAGTCAAGTTAATTAACCTGTATGGAATAACACTCATGGCATCAGCACTGCAATCATTTAAAAGTGCTAAGTGACAAAATGTTTAATATAAAATATAACACATACAAAGGTATTTCTTTAAAAAAAGTACTTTAGCACTAGTTCTAATCTTAATAATCTTTCCACATCACCTTTAAGTACAAGCGTAATAGTCATATGGCACTGGGATCCCCAATCACCAATGAAATAAAATTACATTTCCTAGCGGTGCACCAACTATTCCCAGAAATATACCCTAAAATCTCTCAGTCATTCTTCCCCTTTGCCTAGTTTTCTCTTTATAAATCACCTTAAGGTTACAATTTTTCCCCAAATTTGACCTAATCCAACTTTCTACTTTGCTTTCATGAAAACCTTTGAACAGCAGTGGCAAAACCAAGAGAACTGTAACTAAAATATGTCTCTACCACATCTGAGAAAACAGATCCACTGCAAGAGGATTTCAACCGCCCAGTTCAGTGGAATTATCCCAAAATAAAAAATGGGGAAGTGAGCCTCAAAGATCAAAAATTAAATATTTTTTTGAAAAGAGATACATGCACAGAACTTGAGCACCATACTGTGAGGGGAGCAGTACACCAGGAGCATACTTCTGTACAAGTTTAAATAATACTTTGTGCACCTAACCTCATTATCTACCTACATAAGTCAATCAGTCAATCCCCATGGTGAAAGCAATTACATCAGCTATATTTTAAAGTTTAAAGTTTATTTATTAGTGTCACAAGTAGGCTTACATTAACACTGCAATGAAGTTACTGTGAAAATTCCCTAGTCGCCACACTCTGGCGCATGTTCGGGTACACTGAGGGAGAATTTAGCATGGCCAATGCACCTAACCAGCACGTCTTTCAGACTGTGGGAGGAAACTGGAGCACCCGGAGGAAACCCATGCAGACACGGAGAGAACGTGCAGACTCCACACAGACAGTGACCCAAGTCAGGAATCGAACCCGGGTCCCTGGCGCTGTGAGCCAGCAGTGCTAACCACTGTGCCGTCCACTTGGCGGCACATATGACCATGCACGAACTGCCACTAGTACAGAAGCATCAAATTGCTCTTCCCTTTTCACATGCAGCTTTAACTGAAGCTTGCTTTCCCAATTCTGTTTAATGCAATTAATTAAACCACTGTTGCACCTCAAGTAGATTCGAAATATTAAATGGAATCTTGTAAAAGTAAAAAAAAGTGCAAAGAAAATGAAGCCACTTAAAGGTAGGTCCAATTTAGGTTTCGTGCCCTTTGGAAGTGTTCTGATTCACAAGTTCTTGTTCACCACCACAGGACATCTTAAGGTGACGCCTCTACAGCCAGCAGACATAAACGTGGGTAATTTCAAGCATCAGTAACACCGCACAGCAGAATAACTCAGCATAGGGTGTTCCAATTCACTTACTATTACACCAGGGTACATAAACTTTTTTAGCGACTCTGCTAATCCAATTAATTTAGTACAAAAACACACAAAACACCATAAAACACTGGTATCTCAGAAAATTAGTTGATCCTCTTTGAAGGTTACAAAACAATGTTCTTGAAGCGTAAAAAGGACAATTTTCTTACCCTTTTGATTATGCCTATTGTATCATAAACATTTACATTATTTTAAATATCTTAAACTTTAAACCAAGGATAAGGAAATCAATATATCATTTGACCATGTGTTAAATCCAGCTTACATAGGTCAATTTACTCCTTTGCGAGAATTAGGATCCGTCCATTGGTCGTTAATAAGAAATTGGGCCATGCATGGCAAATCTTTCAATCACTTAGTGTCCGGGGCATACATAGTTCACTATGGAGAATTTGAATGAGTCTTTCTGGACTTAAAACCAATAAGTTCCATCTAATTGCAAAATTGGTGCTATCACTGGAAGAGATTAATGTTCTCAATTCCATTTCTATGAAGATTGAGGTGATCAACTTATAGTAGTTACGACCACCTGCACATCAATGGCCCTGTACAAAATATTTTCTCAGAACCTGCATACTTTTCAACCTAAATGTTACCAAACAGCAAATTATAGGGCCCTTTTCAATCACTGTTTTTGCAATTTATTCACATAAAATAACAGAACTGCATTTTGTGCTTTGCCAAATAAAGCCCCCGTATACTAAATAAACTGCTCACTTTGATAACATATTAAGTGATAACATATCAATATTACTTTTAGCTTAATTTAAAAATTGATTTGATGAAAATGGAGTAAAAGCCTAACTAATAGCTAATTTGCAACGTTTAATACATTTAAAAAAATATATATATAATTTGACAGTAGGAGCCTCAAGAGTTCCAACATTTTCATTCTTTCATGCCAAAATCACCAGCCCCAGGTAAAATGAGCATTGCAGGGAACAAAATTACTAGATTACTTCTGAAGTTGGAAATATTTGCAATATCAGGACACACAATTCTTCAAAAAATATTGGCTTCGTACTGTTAACAGCTTCTTAATTTATTATTTCAGAAAAATCTATCCTGTCACACATGTCCCATTTGTCATTAAGCCAATGGCAGATCCAATCTCCTCTATGCTGCAAATGTTTTGTGAAATTTTTCAAAAGTACATTTCAATGCATTACTGTAACTGACAAAAGGCTTTCATTGTAGGTGTGAAATTATCTTGATTTATTCTCCCCCAGAGTTCATGCAGTTATTTCCCAGCGTTTGAACGTCCCTCGATTGAAAGTTTTACTTCTTGTGGTATGAAGGAAGGCCGGGAGGAATTTTTTGCCTCCTCTGATTGAAAGCCATCTCTTTGGAAAACCGGGGTGGACCAACGATGTTGAAAATTTGGGTGGCTGGGAATGCCTGTGCTTTCAGGGTCTCTATGCAAATACTGCATGACTGGCTCTTTTGAATAGTTTCTAACCTCCGAGTTTCTATTAACGTGGATTGAGACTTCTGGAGGAGCTAAAACAACTTCCGATGTTCCCGTGGTCCTTGAATCGTGAATTGAAATAGTATTGATTGGACAGAATGCTGGCTGGGTAGAGCTCCTGCCGGAAGATTGGACACCGAGTGAGACGCAGACATTACCCACCGTGAGTCTTTGACATGAAAGTCCAAAGATGTGTGCAGTGCGATCTGGGTTACAAGAAGACCAGCCCTGACCAAATACAAAGAATGGATGCTCTGGCGTGACCTCTACACTCACCTATAACACAGGAGAGAAATCACAAGGCCTCAATCCCAAATTAACACATTTACATTAATGAGAAAAAAAGCAATTTAATTTCTGATGTTAATCAATCAAATAAAATCTTTGCTGTTCCAAACACTTCCTGCACTGGCTCATCTTTACAAGAGTTTTAACTCAAAAAAGGCCTAAACTCCATTGTATCACAATTCCATAGGCTCTCTGTATACGTCTGGCAGCCATTTTAGTTCAAGTAGGAATGGACTAACTTGGTATCTGTTTTTTGACCAACAGTTTTTGCTTTAAGAAGGTTATTTGTAATTGTAATTGCAGACTCACCTTCGTTTGAGGTTCTCCTACGGAGAAATGGAGGGTGACATATCCGGGACGCTGGCTTTCAACAATGTCAATCACCATACTGGAGTCAATCTTTAACCCGGCACTAATCTCTGCACTATGCACAAAGTCCTGCGCTTGCAGATCTTCTACACGTTTCAGTTCCCCATTTGCTAACTGGATGATGGCACCTTTCATAAAGTGTGAAGGAATATGAGCAGGTGGGGACTGCTGGACCAGGACGGGCTGAAGGAGTGAACCCGTGGATTGCGATGTTGGAAGTGGAACCACTGCACAAGCCCTTGTTTGCCCTTCAGGATGACTTTGAATGATGGATTCTGTAGCTGCAGCAACATTATTAACCAACACACCTTCCTCAAGAACAGGCGCATCAACAGACATTAATACTGGCTGCCCATTGGCTAATATCATTGCTTTATGCAAATGTCCACGCTGGTCATCTAACGATTGCCTTTTGAGTCCTGTGGTAGCTTGCTGTTGAGCAGGCAGGTAGGCAGACCGTGGTAATTCTTCACTGGAACACAATTCTGCAATGTTTTTACCTGGAATGATTTGAGAGAGGTGTCTTAATTGCTCTTGGCTTTTGAATGAATTCTGTGAAACTTTTATGCTACTTAAGACTTCTTTTCTAACAACCACGGAACCCTGAGACCCTTGAGTACCCAAACTCCCAACTACTTGTTGGA
Source organism: Mustelus asterias (assembly GCF_964213995.1). Lineage (NCBI taxonomy): Eukaryota > Metazoa > Chordata > Chondrichthyes > Carcharhiniformes > Triakidae > Mustelus > Mustelus asterias. The sequence continues at coordinate 45,696 of NW_027591941.1, forward strand.
CTTCTAGGTCTGTATCTGGTGTACTCCTCTGTGCTGGAGAGATAACCTCATTTCTCGGTTCGCGGTGAGCAGAAAAATGGGGACTGCCTCTTTGGTTCTCCATCGATGAGGCAGAGAGCTGAGCTTCCTTTCTGCTGCCAACATAATGGGGTGCCTGAAGCTCTATAAATCTCTCGTGGCGTGATCGCCTTTCAAAGTTCTGATGGTCTGAAGCTCCTTCACCTCGGTTTGCGGAGACTTCCAGTATAGTTTCAGCAGCTTCTTTGTCTTTTGCCATCTGAATGCTATATCTACTTTCATGACAAATATCTGGATTTGGCACTGCTGTAGCAAACGTTGCAAACGATGGTGTTAACAGTGAAGGTTGGAAATGGAGTGGAATCCTACCATGGCTCATGCCTTGTGAAAGATCTGCCGTGCTTAGGTGAGACAGCGGTCCTTGTGGAGTTAAAGTGTGTACAGGAGAACCCGTGGCTTTGTTATAGGTTTGTGCAGGAGATGCCGCCTGTGGAGGAGGAGTGCCAGCCTCAGCCATCATGGAAGGATAGGAGACAAGTTGGGAAAGATGAGAGGCGGGGATGCCCACTGCAGAGGAAATCAATGGATTTGACAGAATCCCATGAGAGACATATGGTACTGGATATGGAGCTCCTACAAACTGCAATGAAGTGTGGGGTAGCTGGGTGTAATGCACAGGCGTATATGGAACCCCATGGTGCTGAAGAAGTGGAGATGCGATGTTGTATGCTGGCGAGAGATGTCCCATGTTCACCAATGAATGTTGAGCACTTAGTGAATAGTTTGCAGAAGGTACAGCCAATTTGTACATCATGCCATACTGATCCACTGCGACTCCTGGTGAGTTTTCACCATCATCAGCTCGGACTCCATATCTCAGTATTGTTTGGTTCTCTTCAACAGCACTTCGGGACCAATTAGCATCGCTTGCAGCGGGAACACTGGTTGGCAGTGTGTTATTTTTTACGACATCCTCACCTCCAGTACTGTTCTGTAGTAATTCTCTTTTCTTTGGTGGCAGGCATTCTTGGTTTCGTTCATAAGCAGGTTTCATATTGTACTCCAGGAACGTTGTTTTTCCTATTAGTATCACTGAGGAATGTCAGCAGGAGAGTAAAGATATTCTAGAACTTTCCTCAAACCGCCTGCTGACAGGATCCTAATCAGTCAGAGGAGAACAGAAAATATGTAAGTGACACTAAAAGTATAAACAAATTGCTTTTATACTGCAAAATGCATGACATTCTCAAAATCAATGCTTTTATAAAAAAAAGATTAATTCTTATTGTTGTTCAGTAGGCTCATAGGTGTCATTGTTGAGTAACAAAAATTACTTCCACTTTTAGTAACCAAAGTTGGTATCAAATATTCCCCAAGTGAAGTGAGCCTTCTGATGTGGAGTAAGTCTTTAATCTCAACAGTGGAGGAGTATCTCTTGGGTCACTAACTGAGACACAGGAAATAGGAGCAGCCGTAGCTCTTAAGGTCCCGTGAACCTGCTCTGACATTCAATGAACTTCTACATCAATTTTCCCACCCTATCCCTCAATTCCCTTAGTTCCCAAAAGCCTTTATCTCAGTCTTGAATATACTCATCAACTGAAAATCCACATTTCTCCAGGTAGGGAATGCTGAAGATTCGCTACTCTGGTTCAGGATATTTTTCCTCATTTCAGTACTAAATGGCTGATCCCTCGTCCTGAGGCTATGACCCTTAGTTCTAGACTCCTAGACGTGGGAAACAGCCTCTCAGCATCTACATTGTCAAATGCTCTAAGAATTCTATATGTTTCGTTGAGATCATCTCTCATTCTTCTAAACTTCACAGAATATACATTTGTTCTACTCAATCTCTTCTCATTCGACAGCCCTGTCATCCCAGTGAACCTTCAATGCATGTCCTCTAAGGCTAGTATATGTTTCCTTAGGTAAGGATATCAAAACTGTGCATAGTACTACAGGTGTGGTCTCACTGAAGTCAAATAATTACAGCAAAATTTCCTTACTCTTATAACCCAATTCCAAACCCCCTCCCAATACGCTGAATGCTATTTGCTTTCCGAATTGCTTGGATGCATTTACATGTTCATTCTCTGTGATTTATTTTCAAGGGTGCCAAGGGCTCTCTGAATACTAAATTTTATTCGTCATTCACCTTTCAAAAAATATTCTGATACTTCCTTTTAATACCAAAGTGGATAACTTTATGCTGCAGATAGTGACCAGTGTAAACTGGGGTAAGACTCCAGATGAATGTAACAGCCAGGAAGTCAGAAATAAAAATATGGAAAATGCTGGCAAGCGCCCAAAAGAGAATAAAGACAGGCCAATATGACAAAATTATCCCAATGCTGTGTTCTAATGAAGGGGCGATACTGAAAATGTAAATCAACCTACCCTCTCCTTGACATTGACAGTCCCACTCACATCACTGGCATTACCTTCTGTGAAGAAAATGAAAGACATAGGCATGGTCTTATATTACTGCGGCCAGTGTTCAGACCAGAGGGCTGAAGAGTGCCCGGAAGAAATACAAGATACAGTTCCTGAAGCTTCCACTGAGTCCAATCTGGTCTCTTTGTTTTAGGCCTTCACTTTGGCAAAGAGGTCAGATTGGGAATGGGAACAGGAGCTATCACAGCAACTCACAGAGCATCAGGTCACACTTACAGACAGATTTCCTACATTTCCAGACTATTCTCCATTTTCCCCATTGTCTCCAAATTTTCACTGTTTTGTTTGTGAGAATTTTTCACGTTTTTCCACCTTTGTAGCTATTTGCGTATTTTTCATTTTATAATGCAGCCCCATTGCCTGACTATAAGAGATAGGAGCAGAATTAAGCCACTCAGCCCATCAAGTCTGCTCCGCCATTCAATCATGGCTGATATTTTTCTCATCCTCATTCTCCTGCCTTTTCCCCATAACCCCTCATCTTCTTATTAATCAAGAACCTATCTATCTCTGCCTTAAAGACACTCAGTGACCCGGCCTCTGCAGCCTTCTGCGGCAAAGAGTTCCACAGATTCAGCACTCTCTGGCTGAAGAAATTCCTCCTTTATGATCCCTTTATATATGAAACGTTTAGCGAGTGGTGTATCTGCTGCTTTTCCCCCTCTTCTTAATCCAGCTTTATAAAATGCTCATTCAATTCTTCACTTTTCGACCTGAAGTTGGTGGTACGCCCGAAATGTTAACCTATCTTTTCAGTACACTGACGTTGACTGATCTGCCATGTGTTTTTAGCATTTTCTGTTTAGGTTTTGAATCGCCAGCATCAGCAGTCCTTTATTCTTTGTCCTGATATCATTTGATTTTTTTTTTGGAAAAGGTACTGTAGGTATTATGTTAAATTTAACAATCACAACTATAACCTCTCCAGAGTGGAAATCTATTGTTTGAAAACACCATTATCTGGAAATCTTCTGAGCAGATCCATGCATTCCCTTGACATCATCAGCATCATTTTAGTACAGTTCTTTAGGAGCATAAACAATAAGAAAAATGTTATTACTACTTTATAATGTTTTATCACTGTTTATGTTTCAGCTATTCATATCTATGGTGTTTTGCAGTTCACACACTTGTGGTTAGGTATTCTAAAGCCATTCTATATTCCAGAAAATACCAAAATTCAGAAATGACTGGAATCAAGCATTCTGGATTGGAGATGTTATAGTGTATATCGTAAGGAATTTTATATATATGGCATGTTTTGCAGAGGCAGAGACTTAAGTGTGGAAAACATAATTTGCATATTGAAATTCCAGGTCTCCAATAACACAAAATACCATTCTAGCTCTTTCAATCTGTCACTATTTTTCTCGGGCTCTCTTCAACTTTAAATAGCAACATGCATGCAATGTCAGGGCTTTGCTGTTCACTGGCTGTCAAAGCTTGGAAGAATTTACCAGCTGGTGCTTGCATGCTGTAACTGCATCAGGTGAGAAAAGGCAGAACCTTGACATTGCACACATGTTGAAGATTAAAGTGCCAGTGAGCTTGAGAAGTACAGCGGCAGAATTATTATTTTTTAATTCCTTCACGGGATATGGGTGTTGCTGTAATGCCCGTCCCTATATTGGTGATGGTCACGAACCACCTTGCCAATTGAGTGGCTCGCTAGGCCATTTCAGAGGGTAGTTAAGAATCAACGATATTGTTGCGAGTCTGGAGTGACATAGGGCAGTATGGACAGTGGATTTCCTATCCTACAGAGCATTAGTGAACCAGGGGGGTTCATGACAATCTGATGAATGGACAATCATCATTTGTGGTATTATCTTTTTATTTCAGATTCAGTAAATTAATGAATTCGCGAGCTGCTGTGGTGGGTGTTGAACTCATCTTTAGATCATTAGTCAAGGCTTTTGGCTTACTATTCCAGCAGCATAGCCAACATGCAGTTTCCCAATAAGAGATCTAATATCCCTTTATGTAGCAATGTGTAACTAAAACAATTTTTTAATATGACTTGATCCATTTTACAGTATTTAGAATGAGAATATTTTACCTATCTGCACCGCATTTAGCAGGGAACTGTCAAGTTATGGCTGTCACTACCAAATGCCTCCAAAGGAACAGATGTGAACTGGCATCCTTTATGCTCCCGTATAACAATGGGGAATAATCTGAGCCAGAAACCTCAGTAATGTCCAATGATCACACACAGTATCTAAACTGTTCTAACCTTACCTGGGAGTGTTTCTGTTGACACAGAGTGCCCAAAATGGAAAAGTGCTGTTTTTCTGAGAATTGACATCTTTCACCTTGATGAGCACAAGGAAGATTAAACGCAAATAATTCAGTATTCATGTAAACAATAAGGAACACAATTTTCAAGTTTCATCTTAGATTTCATACGCACTTTTCTATTAAGTAAGAGGATGGCTTACCTCACACTTTACACCTTCCATAGCTTATCATTAGCTAACATAATGCCAATCATTTCATCATCAGCTAAAGTAGTATCCAGCAAGGCAACTTCTAACTTGATACTAAAAATGGAAAGGAAAAATGAAATATTTTTAGTCACTGTATGGTGCAACAAAATATGTATTGTCAGTAAGATTTCAGTAAAGTAGAATGTATCTAAGAAATTTTCACTCGAGTTGTGAAAAATGGCTCGCAGTACAATTCTAGAATTGCTGTTTTCAAACCTTATGAACATTTTAAACTAAACAATACTTAAGTGACGTAATGAGAGCCACAGTTGTGTTTGTGATGGCATAGTACCATGTACATCAATCTGTATTTATATACTGCCTTTAATGTAATAAAATGTCCCAAGGCATTTATAAGGCAAAATTGGACATCATACAATGGAAGGCAATATTAAGGTAGGCACCAAAATCTGGTTAAAGAGACAGGGTTTAAGGAGCATTTTAACATGTGAAGTGTTGACAGCTAAAGGGATAGCAACCACTGGTGAAGCAGTCAATATGAGGGACGCTCAAGAGGTCAGAATTAGAGAATCGCAGAAACTTAGAGGGAGAAAATTATAGAGCAGGGAGAAGTGAGGCAATGGAGGATTTAAAAACAAGGATGAGAATATTACATTTGAGACTTTGCTTAACTTTGAGCCAATGTAAGTCAGGGAGCGTGGAAGTGATGGATGAATGGAACTTGGTTAGAGTAAGGACATGGGCAGCAGAGTTTTGGAGGACTTCAAGTCTACAGAGGGTAGTGCGTGGGAAACCATCCAGGAGTGTGTTAAATCGTGAACAGAGGCTGTGAATAGGAGTTGGGAAGCGTACATGGAGGGTGAGATGAAGAGAGGATAAGAATGCAGTGAAGTCAGAAGAGAGAGAGAATGATGAATTCAGATGAAGATTGAAATCAATCAGAATGAGAAGTTGCACAGTGCAGAAGCTGAGGGAGATAAGCAGTGAAGATACCTCGGTGTGATATCTGGGTGAGCAGTAGAGGATGAGGATTTTAAATGAGAGGTTGTGGGGTAGTGGCAGCAGCCGGTGGCGGTGACGTGGTGTGTGAGTGGAAGACCAAAGTGTGATTTAGCGAGAGCCAAATCACCACTGTCAATTTAGGGAACAAGGTGACTCGCATCCCAAACCACGAATGTTCTGAGATTAAATTGTGGGATGTGATTGCTAGAAATCCGGCAAATGTCACAGTATATGTATAATTACATTTCTTTAAAAACTGACCTGGCAGGGGTGAAACCATGATCAGGCAGGGGACGAGGCTCACTCATTGCACTTGGGGTGTGCTGACACCTGCGATAGTGGTTTGCCTAAGCTAGGGTAGAGTTAGGGATCAGGGAGCTAATGAGGTTAAACCGAGGCTTTACTTGATGCAATTTTTCAAAGCCATCTGGGCTTTTTGATTAAGATGAAGCATTAGATCAAGCCTGGGAGGGGGTACAATGCCTCATCCTGTCAGCTTGCATCTTGTTTGATCGAGCCCAAGATGGGGTGCAATGCCTTGTCAGCTTGGATCTTGTTTGTCCCTCATGTGGGGACCATGATTGGATTTAATTTGAATTGGCTTTTTTGATTAGAATTAAAGTACCGAAAGGTACCAAAAAAAACTGACTTATTTAGTCATCAAATTCATAGTTGGTCTGTCAGCGTCTCTAAAAGAGAACAGATGGGATATTTTCAAATTAGACTTTTCCTGACAAAAGGGTCTGCATCCAAAGTGTTAACACATCTCAGGTAAAATATCAGAGGGTGACCTACACTGTTGGAACTGTGTCCAAAGACAGAGTCAATGTGCCAGGAGATGACAAGAAAAAAATGTATCTGAAAAATGGGGGAAAAAATACTTCAAACTGATGGAGTGAAGCATCTTGTGTTTCAAGATTATCCAAATCACAGATGCAAAAAATGACCAAGACAATGATATTACAGAAACTCAGCATGTGTCTGACTGATATCTGCCAAACTATGCAAAACAATTAACTAAACAACTTGCCCCACTCTTTATCATGCCTACAACATATAACATGATTGTCAAGTTCTCAGATTTTTGTCTATTTGGTGGGAAAGAATTTTGGGGTTAGTTTTTGTGATATTGTTGTCAAGTTAAATTCAATCCACAAGGGGCTTATTTTCTATCTGGGAATGCTGAATAGATTCATTAGCCAGGTCCAGACAAACTGGGCAACAGAAGGGTGTTTCTTGCATTCTATATCAGTTTGGGAAGAGGGGTTTTATTAGTACATTTTAGAGATATTTGCACCATGATAGCAAATTTCTATTTATTGAGCACAGTAAACTTTCCAACTGACTGGACAATGTGCTACCACGGCTTCTGCAGTAAAGGTGGAGGAGAAGGAGGAGGGCGCAGGAGATGGGAAGGTTTGATTTGCAGCTCAGGAAACTAATCCTCGTCACTGAAAATTGGGAAGGTTGATCAGTCAGATTTGCCCTCCCATGTTTCTCTGGAAAAAAAAAACAGACTGCTGGCAGTTGCAGTTTGATACCATCAGAGAGGCAGAGAGTTCTGTTCTACAGTTAGCACTGCATAGTTCTCCAAATACTGAGTTCTAAAGTGAAATTTTGCCTGCCTCAAGGGCTAATTTTGCACAATATATATATTTTGACGTTATAAATAATGATGTGAAATAGTTGAATTAGACTAAAACATATCCCACTGGGTAGGTACTGTATCTAAAATAAATCGGACCACTGGCGTCATCTCACTCCCTTTGAAAGATAGGAGTTCTTGAACTCAGTATACACAACAAGTGTTCATATTATTTCAATTCCCAGTCACACTGTCATAGATATTGGGAGACAAAGGTATTGTTCAGATTGCAGGGGAAATGGAATCTGCTTACATGGGTAACAGCTAAACTAAATCCCACAGAATATCTGGTGTAGAGCAGAGATTTGTAACCATCACAAACGCACTATTTCTATCCCACACTCTTATACAACAATGCAATGTAGTCAGCCTGATTATTCTGTTCAAACAATTTATACACACAATCAACATTTTAAATTTCTATCCCTTTATTGTTTTTCAACATTGAAAAGATTCAAGCCGATTTATGTCAAGAAAACGTTCACTAATATAGCCGTCCCTTCTTCATCACTCCTAATCTATTCCTGAAAAGCTGGAATGCTGAACAAAAGTGTGTTAAATGATTATATAAACATGGAGCAGGATTAGGCCATTCGGCCCTCGTGCCTGCTCCACCATTTACTGAGATCATGGCTGAATTGACAGCACTCTTAAGTCTACATCCTGTCTACTCCGATAACCTAGAATGCCTTGCTTACCAAGAATATATCCACCTCTGCCTTAAAAATATTCAAAGGTTCTGCTTCCATCGCCTTTTCAGGAGTTCCAAAGACTTGCAGCCCCCAGAGAACAAATTTTGCCTGGTCCCCATTTTAAATGGACAACCATTTATTTTTAAACAGTGACCCCGAAATCTAGATTCTGCCGCAAAAGGAAACATTCTCTCCACATCCAACCTGCCAAGACCCCTCAGGATCTTGAATGTTTCAATCAAGTTGCCTCTTACTCTTTTAAACTCCACCAGATACAAGCCTAGCCTGTCCAACCTTTCCTCATAAGACAACCCAACCATTCCAGGTATTAATCTGGTAAACCCTCTTTGAACTGCTTCCAACACACATCCTTCCTTATGTTAGGTGACCAATACTGTACATAATACTCCAGATGTGGCCTCACTGAAGCATGACCTCCCTACTTTTATATTCAATTCCCTTCGCAATAAATGTTAACATTTTCTTAGCCTTCCTAATTACTTAGCGTACCTGCATAGTAGCCTTTTGTGATTCAAGCACAAAGAACACCTTCCGCATCTCAGAAGCGTGCAGTTTTTCTCCATTTGGATAATATGTTTCTCTTTCATTCTTCATGCCAAACGGACAATTTCACATTTCCCCACCTTACACTCCATTTGCCAAATCTTTGCCCATTCATTTAACCTATCTACACCTTTTTATAGCTTCCTTATGTCCTCGTCACAATTTACTTCCCTACCTATCTTTGTGTCATCAGCAAATTTAGCAACCATACCTTTGGTCCCTTCATTCAAGTCATTTATATAAATTGTAAACAGTTGAGGTCCCAGCACTGATCCCTGTGGCATACCACTCATTATATCTTGCCAACCTGAAAAAGACCCATTTATGCCTACTCTCTGTTTTCTGTTAGCCAGCCAATCATCTATCCATATTAATATGTTACCGCCTACACCATGAGCTTTTACTTTCCATAATAGCCTTTGATGTGGCACTTTATCAAGTGCCTTCTGGAAATCGAAGTACAGTATATCCACTGGATCCCCTTTATCCACAGCATGTGTTATTTTCTCAAAGAACTCTAATAAGTTGGTTAAACATGATTTCCCTTTCACAAAACCATGCTAACTCGGTCCTCGAACTTATCCAAGTGTCCTGCTCTAACTTCTTTAATAATAGCTTCTAACGTTTCCCTATGAAAGATGTTAAGCTAACTAGCCTGTAGTTTGCTGCTTTCTGTTTTCCTCTCTTTTCAATAGTGGAGTTACATTTGCTATCGTCCAATCTAATGGGACCTTCATAGAATAAAGGGAGTTTTGGAAAATTAAAACCAATGCATCAACCATCTCACTAGATACTTCTTTTAAGACCCTGGATGAAATCCATTGGGATCTGGGTATTTATCAGCCTGCAGCTCCAACCATTTACTCAGTACCACTTACTCCCCTGGTGATTGTAATTTTCCTGAGTTTCTCCCTTCCATTTTCTGGTTTATAGTTGCTTCTGGGATGTTACTTGCATCCTCTATACTGAAGACGAATGCAAAATACTTGTTCAATTATTCTGCCATTTCCTTCTTTTCCATTATCAATTCCCCAGGCTCATTTTCTAAAGGACCAATGCTCTATTTGCTAACTTGTTTCATTTTTAAATATTTATAAAAACTCTTACTTTGTTTTTTGATTCGATTTATTATTGTCACATGTATTAACATAGTGAAAAGTATTATTTCTTGCACGCTATACAGACAAAGCATACCGTTCATAGAGAAGAAAATGAGAGAATGTTTCTAGCTAACTTTCTCCTGTACTCTGTTTTGTTCCCTCTTCCTTAACCTTTTAGTCATCCTTTGCTGTTCCTTATATTATGTCCAATCTTCTGACCTTTGCAAGTTCCCATAAGAAAACACATAATAAGGGTGGGTTACGTTCCCTACTTGTAATTTTGACATTAAAACCTATTGGCTACCCGAATATAACTGGCCTAAAAATCCTCTTACTAACTTACTACTCACCTCCCATGTGTCACTTCCTGTCACCCCACTTGCTGCTTCTTACTAAGCACCCCCCTCGCCACTTGCTTCTTTCGACCCCCTCCTGCTCGCTGCTTCCCTCCACCAACCCTCTTGATCTCTCTCACTAGCTACCCCGCTCGCTCGCGGGTGGGAGTTTGGGGATCAGGAGAAGTGGTGAGCAGGAGGGATAAAAAGGGTTGGGAGAGGGAAGCAGCGAGCGGGACAGCAAGCTGGAGGGAGCACGAAGAGATGTGAGCAGTCGGGAATGAGGGGGATCGGGAAAGAGAAGCAACAAACTCTTAGAGTGGACTTTAAACAGGGGATACCTGTATCACAAGTCTTTAAAATAAAGTTTATTTAATACTCACAAGCAAAGCTTACATTAACACAGCAATGAAGTTATTGTGAAATTCTCCTAGTCGCCACACTCCGGCACCTGTTCAGGTCAAAGCACGTCTTTCAGACTGTGGGAGGAACCGGAGCACCCGGAAGAAACCCACGCAGACACGGGGAGAATGTGCAAACTCCACAGACAGTGACCCAAGCCGGGAATCAAACCCAGGTCCCTGGCGGGCTGTGAGGCAGCAGTGCTAACCACTGTGCCACCCTATAATGTTGAAAAAATATGAGTTAACATAAAAGAAATGTATTTCGTTCTCTTCTCCACGCCTGGCCCCCGATTAACTATGGAGCTTCCCAGAAAAGACCAGGGATTACAACTAGGGTTTTTCTGGTCTACATAACTCAGATGTGTTCTGTACTCTTATTTTCATGGAGGACAGACATAACATAGTTTTTCCAAAAATGACTTATTCTGAGTGACTACTCCATCTCAAGAACCAACAGCTAATTGATGTTATGATGTTTCTAACAGCTACTGTCCTGCTGCAACTCAGTATAATTCAAATGAAACAGAATAAACTGCGATTAGACTACATGTACTAAATATTCAGGGCTATCAGTGAAGAATCCCTGATACAAGGGTAGGATATTGGGAATACAAATCTTCAGCTTTAATATTTAAAAGGGATCATCTCCAGATTATAATTTTATTCCTTGAAGAAAGTATCATAATTTGAAGTATGATTCAGATCTTCTCCTAAAGTTACTGACTTCTAACAGTTTTGCTCCTGATTTTTCAGACATTTCCAGAATAAATGGATTATGGTGCTGAAAGGCATTACCTAAAATTGGCTGACTAATGGTCAATGTGCTCTGCAAGTAACTGCACTTAACCTTCAAAAATACCAAGGTTTAGTGAAATGAAGCAAAGAGAAGACCAAACAATTTAATTTACAAAATATAATTTGCAGCTGAATCCAAAATTTGACATCAATAAATTGCATTTGTTGTTTATTTATATAATAAACACCAGTTTAAACCAATTTGAATCTTCCAGCACTAACCTCGTTGAGGACTAAATCACATCACATATAAACTGTATTCACAAAAATAGGCCAAGAATCACCGGATCTGCTCTTGCCGAGACGCAATCTACTTTGTTAACTGTATCATGCAACATCTAACCTCAAAGCCAGAAAGTAATGCTGGCAACACATTTATAACGCAGCTCAAAAGGAGACAAAAATAAATTTACAGTAACTTACATTATTTTTAGAATCAACGACGAAAACAGAAAAGATTTTAATGCAATCTAAATGCAATGATTTTGTGGTTAAGTGTGCAACTATCAAATAATCTAATGGACTCCACTTTTACCATTTGACTGATATTTAAAATCAAAAAGAAAGAACTTGCACTAATATATTGCCTTTCACATACACAGCACATCCCAAAACGCTTTACAATATATGCACTGCTATCATGAATATAAATAAGACAGTCAATTCACACATCCCAAAATCACCCAAACATCGATGAGAGAAATGATGAGACAATTTAGCTGGTTTGAGGTCTCATCTGAAAGGCAGCAGCTCCAACAGTGCAGCACTCCCACAGTACTGAAATGAAATGTTAGCCGAGATCATGTATTCAAGTCTCTGAGGTGGAGCTTGAATCCATGACTTTCTGAGTCAGGAGCCAAGGCTGGCAATAATGTTTCTCTCCGACCAACAGCTTTCAAGACTATAGAGAAAGACTGGCCAGATAATGTGACAGTCAATTTTCTGTCTACTTCCAAAAAATGTTTAGCAGGAAATACTGTGAAGATTTCTCAGTAAATAAAATCTGCATGGATAAACTTTGAGTTTAAACTGACAATACATACAAGTGTAGATCAACACCTTCATTAGAAATTAACAAAGGATGTTGTGAAATGGATACAAGTAATAAGAGCTGGTATATTTTAGTTTGAATTTCCTGTTGCCAAATAGAATACTGACGTGGGTGAAAAACAGGAGGTAGCAGATTGGCCAGGCATTCTATCCGTATAGAACTTTTCTAAATGGTACATAAAAGGCAGAACCTCTACCCAAAGTTCAATTTCATGAAAATGATCGACTCGCACCAATTTTTACAGATGCACCATGGAAAGCATCCCATCCGGATGTGTCACAGCTTGGTATGGCTCCTGCTCTGACCAAGACTACAAGAAACCACAAAGGGTTGTGAGTGCAGCCCAGTCCATCACGCAAACCAGCCTCCCATCCATTGACTCTGTCTACACTTCCTGCTGCCTCGAAAAAGCAGCCAGCATAATCAAGGACCCCTCGCATCCTGGACATACTCTCTTCCACCTTCTTCCGTTGGGAAAAGATACAAAAGTCTGAGATCACGCATCAGCTGACTCAAGGACAGCTTCTTCCCTGCTGCCATCAGACTTTTGAATGGACCTACCTTATATTAAGTTGATCTTTCTCTACCCCTGGCTATGACTGTGGCACTGCATTCTGCATGTCACCTTTCCTTCTCTCCTATGTATTCTATGAACGGTATGCTTTGTCTGTGTAGCACATAAGAAACAATACTTTTCACTGTATACTAATACATGTGACAATAATAAATCAGATCCAAATTCCTCACGCTGGCTTTCTCTCTCACTCGTTCTCACATATATACCCAACCAACCAAGGCTTGAATCAAGTACTCAAGAACCACTCAAGTAGATGCAAGGTAAAGCTTGCTGTGCCATGAAATTATAACAACTCCAACTCCAGAAGACCATTCCTTCTGCTAAGTATAATTCCCCCCCTCCACTACTTTTGACATACTTATGACTCCACAAAACAAGCTTAGCAGCAACAAAAACAGAAAATGCTGGAAGATTTCAGCAGGTCTGACAGCATCCATGGCGAGAGAATAGAGCCGACGTTTCGAGTCTGGATGACCCTTCGTCAGAGCCCAATGTGTGGTGGACCATAACAAATTTTGCTCTTTGGACCCACAACCACCAAGAACTTGGGGTTGATCCTGCCCAAACCATATTTGGTGGAGAAGCCTGTGCGATCTGTAGACAGCACACTTTTGCTATTTCAGATGTGCTGCATTCAAACCATCTGTTCACCTCCTCCACCCACCCAGCTTTCCCTCCTGTAAAACAAATATTCAAAATGATATATGGGTAAAGGTGCACCCACATTATATTATGGATGTGCTACTCCTGCTCCGCACTGTGTGGAGACCAAGATGTGGCAGTTTATTTGGCTGAGGGTCATCTTTGTACTCACAAAATTTCCCAGAAATGAGAAGTATAAGGGATGACCATGACATCAACAATTCAAAGACAAATACTGCCTTGGAAGTATCTATTTATATCTACACCCTATTGTGTCTGGCTCTGTATCATGCACTGCCTAAAAATTAAGGTCATGTTGCTGTCAGGCGAGAATGCATGACTGCAGTTTATTCAGCCTGTTTGAATATAAACAATAGCACATGCAGCAAGACAAAACAAACATTTTTATATTAATTAATGAGATGTGAGCGTCACTAAAAAGGCATACATATATTGCCCATCCCTAAGTACCCTTCAGAAATCACCAGTGTAGTCACAGGTAGTTTTTTTAAATAAGTTATACAATTTATAGTTTAATTGGGAGACCTGCACCATATTATGGTATTAAACCAGCACAATCAGCCTTGAACTAATTTAAGCCACGGTGGCAGTGATTTATTTATTTTTATTCATTTGTGGGACACGGGCATCGCTGGCTGGTCAGCATTTATTGCCCATCCCTAGTTGTCCTTGAGAAGGTGGTGATGAGCTGCCTTCTTGAATCGCTACAGTCCATGTGCTGTGGGTTGACCCACAATGTGGCGATATATTTCCAAGTCAGGATAGTGAATGGCTTGGAGGGGAACTTGCAGGTGGTGGCGTTCCCATGTATCTGTTGCCCTTGTCCTTCTAGATGGAAGTGGTCGTGGGTTTGGAAGGTGCTATCTAAGGATCTTTGGCGAATTGATGGTATTAGTATTGGCTTCCTAGGGAGAGAATCATCAACCCTGGCTTCCAGTGCTGACCACTGCCCTGTGAGCACTGATGAAAATAAATGTGGGTGGTGCTAGTTAGGACAGGATAGGGCTGACCTGTGTGTCATCCACAATTAAATAATTCTGCCAATAATTCTTGTCCACCTTCCTTCCTCCTTGGGAACGTGCTTATATTCATTCATATCCCAACATCAGTAAAGGTGATCTCAAGCCTTTCAAATGACTGTTTGTACACTTTTACTTCGGTGCTATCTAAACTTATGGAAGCTGCTGTTAACTTTTCAATTATTGATTTTCATAGAAGCTCTAGTTTAATTCCTATCAACAGTCTGCCTTCCAGCATGGTAATTCTACTGATTATCTTGCTTCCCATGATATTCACTATTGGGATTCTGATTTGAACATCTCCGGTAAGTTTTCTGTCTTTGTTTTGGCCTTTGATAGGGTCCATGATTTCTATGTAGGTTACTATCACAACAGCTTCATATTGTCATATCTAATTCCTCCCATGTCGCTATATATACACTATAGGTGATTTTGCCTCCCACTCTGTCTTTAGCTTGGGGATTGCCAACACTCTTTCTTCTATTACCTCATCCTTTTAACTAATGACTTCCTTCATTCATTATACAACCCTACCCACTGTGGTTCCTTTTCACCTTCTTCAACTTCCTTCAGATTTTCTGCTCTCATTATTCATATCCCAAAGTTGTCCATGCAATTAATGAATTAATTCTTTCTCGTCTTGATGTGCCTATATATGGCAATTTAAACAAGTTTCTTTCCGTCCCTCAAGGGCAATTTCTTCCTGTCTTTGCTTCTCAGCTTTGACAGTTCCACCATCAGTTCTTTCTCTTCTATTGCCATCTTGAATTTCCTGTTTCTTCGTCCCTAAAGTGGAACTCCCACACTCCCTATATTGCTAAAACTACCTCCAAGAAGTTCAGTTTCCTTTCTCTTAATACTTGCCCTCTCAGCAACTACTAAAGTCTGTTTAAAAAGCAGAACCCATCAAATCCTTAAATACTATAGAATATCTGCAAGAATGTACGAGCATTTCACACTTGAAAAAACTATAATCTTAAAAGTTCTTAGCTACAAATTGTCTTTTTCCACTGCAATTATTCTGGTCCTTGTCCAATTTAATGGCATTACCAAAGGAAGGAAAGTATGAGAGAGGATATTCAAGTTAAACAAGAACAGGATACATTCAGAGTTTCTGAGGGAAGAAATGACAGAACGGTTGTACTGTGAGTAGATGTGTGCAAGAGGACTGAAGAGCAACCAGCAGCAGAGTTTTGGTTGAGCTCATGTTTACAGAGGATAGAACATGGGAGGCTTGACCAGGAGAGCATTGGAACAGTCACATCTTATAGTAGCAAAGGCATGGGGGAGCATTTCAGCAGCAGATTAGCTGAAGCAGGGGTGGAGATGGGCAATGTTATAGAGGTGGAAATAGGCAATCTTGATGATGAAGCACACACGTGATCAGCTGCTCATATCAGGGTCAAATACAACATTAAGGTTGTGAATGATCAGAAGGTAGCTAGTGAGAGGTATGCAGTTGGTGGCAGGAACCGGAGGTAATAGCTTTGGTCTGCCCAATATTTAATTGGATATTGGACCAGCAATCTGTCAAATCAGACACAGTGAAGGGATTGAGAGAGGCGATTCCAGGTGCTGTCAGCATAGTATAGAATCTAACCCATGTTGTGAGATGATGTTCTTAACAGGCAGCACGTAGATGATAAAGTGAAGGATGACCAAGGATAGATCCCTGAGGGGCTCCGGAGGTAATGATGCAGCAAGGGAAGAGAAGCTATTGCTACAGAACTTTACTGTTCCCCAGAGACCCAAATGTGTTCTATTGCACCCTTTTCCTATCTTCTCTATATCTTCACCGCGATGAAGTCAGGACTCATGTTGTAGTTTCCTACCCTTACTTAAGCGTTCCTATCGCTGCTCTTCAAAACTACAGGACTCCTTGCTCTACAAATGTCAACCTTTTGAAGACTTAAAAGTTGTGATGGACAGTACTCCATTCACTCCAGCAGCTCCCTGGTACAAGTGGCCAATGTGTTGGGCTAGACTGTGAATGTTGGTGGACTGTTCCTCAAATTCAATCCTCACAAGACATCAACATACATGTAGCTGCCACACAGCAGATCTGGCTGAATGTCCCTTCAGTAGTTCTGAAGCGAATAGTAATATCCCGACTATCTTCCTGACCAAAAGCTAAGCCAAATACAGGATAGAAATCAAATGTGGAACCTTCCTGGCTTTTACAGCACAAAACTCCACTGTCCAATGCCTCTACACACATAGTCATCAGGAGATCATGGTGGGGATCTCCTTTAATTGCTTTGTTTGTATCATTTAAAAAAACACAACCCTCAAACCAATGTCTTCATTCAGTGTTTTGAAAGAATGTCCATCTACTATTTCCCTAACCCTAACTAAACATGCAGCATTAAAGTTACACCATTGACAGGCCCAGCAGGAAACTGCCATTCTTCCCACAGGTTTCTAAACTTCAGCAAAACAGGCTGGAAGACCACATCTCTCGTTGTTCATTTTTTACCTGAAAATCTCATCCTGATTCCAGCAGCCTCCGAGAATTCACGGACTTTCCCCCCCTCTGTGACCGAGTCTTAGATTTCCTTTCACCTGGAAATTAAAAAACTCAACAGCAGAGAAAAAAAACTTTACAGCGACAAACACCATGGCGCATGCTGATGGCGTCACCCCAGGCGCCCGAACCGTGGGCGCACTGGGTCCTCCAGAGACAGCGCCCCCCTCAGCCGGGGAGGGCTGCGGGGGGATTGCAGGCTTGCAACCACAACCCTGGACTGGGAGGTGAAATAGTGTGGACTGTCACAGACCTGGCAAAGGGCTGTGTGGGCTGCTGCAGTGCTGGGACAGTACTGGAGAGTATGCAACACAGTTAATGTTTCGGGCTTATCATATTTTATCAGAGCTGGAAAATAATATAACAGGTTGTAGGCTATGGAGATGGCAGATGGCAGATTGGAGGGATGGTTCCCTTTGTGATATCCCGGTCCACTCCTCAATCACTCTCTTCCCCCATGGCACCTTTCCATGTAAGGGCAGTTTTACCTCCCCCTTCTCACTGGCAATGGCCCCCTTCCAGCTGAAACAATGATATACTTAAAGTTTAAAGTTTATTTATTAGTCACAGGTAGGCTTACAATAACACTGCAATGAAGTTACTGTGAAAATCCCCTGGTCGCTACACTCCGCCGCCTGTTTGGGTTACACTGAAGGAGAATTTAGCACGGCCAATGCACCCAACCTACTTCTAATTATTTCAATGTAATCATAGAGAATCATAGAATCCCTACGGTACAGAAGGAGGCCATTCGGCCCATCGAGTCTGCACTGACCACAATCCCACAACCGTACATATTTAACCTGTTAATCCCCCTGACACTAGGGTCAATTTAGCATGGCCAATCAATCTAACCCACATATCTTTGGAGTGCAGGAGAAAACTGGAGCACCGGTATTCGCTGTATGTGCTGTTTTCGCTGCTCACAATACGGTCTTCTCTATACTGGGGAGACCAGACCGGTGACCGCTTTGTGAAATAGCTCTATTCAGTCCACAAGCATGATTGCAAGTTGTCAAACACCAGTCATTATAATTGTCCAGATAAAAACAAATTACTGCGGATGATGGAATCTGAAACAAAACAGAGAATGCTGGAAAATCTCAGCAGGTCTCACAGCATCTTGGTCATTCTTTGGGTCGTCCAGACTCAAAACGTTGGCTATGTTCTGTCTCCACAGATGCTGCCAGACCTGCTGAGATTTTCCAAAGTTCTCCTTGATTTCAATTGCCCACCTTGCTTCCACTCTGATCTTTCTGTCCTCAGCCCACTGCCTCAGTGAGACACAACACCAGCTCAGACAATGGCAGCTCATCATTTGATTGGACAGTTTACAACCTTCTGGACTCAATTTTGATTTCAACAATTTGAGATAATCTCTACCCCTATTTTGTTTCCTTTTGAGATTTTTCTCCTTTTTTAGCTTTCATGATGGCAGCTCAGGATTCTGTCATTCACATCTCCTCGAGACATGTCTTTTGTTTCTTTACTTGTCCCATTACCACTCTCTTTGACCTTGCACCATGAAACCTTTTATCACTTGATCCCTCCTGCCTTCCACTATATCCCATAATTTCCCTGTCATTCCCTTTCCCACCTTCTCCCCTTTCAGTTGCTTGAAACCCACATCCCAGTCCGGACAAAAGGCCATCCATCATATTAACAGTCTCCACAAATGCTGCCAGACTTGTTGAATATTTTGTGTTTTTGTTTTAAATTGCATTAAACACAAGTTTGTTTTATATTTAATCCAAGGCAACCTTTCAGGAATTGGAACATTTGGTGAATCTGGATTTAACGATGATTAAAATTTTGACATCTACATTTGCTGTTAAAATAACTTCAAAGCAGAGGGACTAAAATCCTTATGTGTGGTATTTACAATTTACTCCATGAAATAAAAATATCATTTCAGATAGTTTCTAGAATTAAATATTCCGAGCACTAAATCTATTTGTAAATATTTTTGGATAGTGTTCACATTATTTCACTGGGTGCAAATTGAATGCAGGGAATTAGCAAAGTTCCCCAATGACCATTGGATTCAGAGTGAACTGGCTGCAGGGCAGACAGCTGCTATATTGGCCAATGAACAGACAGTTCACTAGCTTCAGTGATGTTGCTGGGGATTGGGCAGCGTGAGAAGGGAAGATGGCGATCAGTACAGTGGAGCATGTTGTAGCTGATGCTGGAGCTTTCTTAAAGAACGCGCCTCTTCAGGTTAGTGAGCAATCCCTGCATTGCAGAGAGGAGCAGCAGAGAAACCTGCATCCTGTTGCACATCGTCTCTGCGTTTGTTTTTTCAGGTCCTGAACCCTGACAGGAGTTCAGGCTCTGCCCCCTCCCCCTACACCCCCCTCTTCCCATCCTCCCTCCCCTACACCCCCTCCCCTACACCCCCTCCCCTACACCCCCTCTCCCCTACACCCCCTCTCCCCTATCCTCCCTCCCCTACACCCCCTCTCCCCTATCCTCCCTCCCCTACACCCCCTCTCCCCTATCCTCCCTCCCCTACACCCCCTCTCCCCTATCCTCCCTCCCCTACACCCCCTCTCCCCTATCCTCCCTCCCCTACACCCCCTCTCCCCTATCCTCCCTCCCCTACACCCCCTCTCCCCTATCCTCCCTCCCCTACACCCCCTCTCCCCTATCCTCCCTCCCCTACACCCCCTCTCCCCTATCCTCCCTCCCCTACACCCCCTCTCCCCTATCCTCCCTCCCCTACACCCCCTCTCCCCTACACCCCTCTCCCCTACACCCCCTCTCCCTACACCCCCTCTCCCCTACACCCCCTCTCCCCTACACCCCCTCTCCCCTACACCCCCTCTCCCCTACACCCCCTCTCCCCTACACCCCCTCTCCCCTACACCCCCTCTCCCCTACACCCCCTCTCCCCTATCCTCCCTCCCCTACACCCCCTATCCTCCCTCCCCTACACCCCCTATCCTCCCTCCCCTACACCCCCTATCCTCCCTCCCCTACACCCCCTATCCTCCCTCCCCTACACCCCCTATCCTCCCTCCCCTACACCCCCTATCCTCCCTCCCCTACACCCCCTATCCTCCCTCCCCTACACCCCCTCTCCCCTATCCTCCCTCCCCTACACCCCCTCTCCCCTATCCTCCCTCCCCTACACCCCCTCTCCCCTACACCCCCTCTCCCCTACACCCCCTCTCCCCTACACCCCCTCTCCCCTACAGCCCCTCTCCCATAAACCCCCTCTCCCCTACACCCCCTCTCCCCTACACCCCCTCTCCCCTACACCCCCTCTCCCCTACACCCCCTCTCCCCTACACCCCCTCTCCCCTACACCCCCTCTCCCCTACACCCCCTCTCCCCTACACCCCCTCTCCCCTACACCCCCTCTCCCCTACACCCCCTCTCCCCTACACCCCCTCTCCCCTACACCCCCTCTCCCCTACACCCCCTCTCCCCTACACCCCTCTCCCCTACACCCCCTCCCTCTCCCCTACACCCCCTCTCCCCTACACCCCCTCTCCCCTATCCTCCCTCCCCTACACCCCCTCTCCCCTATCCTCCCTCCCCTACACCCCCTCTCCCCTATCCTCCCTCCCCTACACCCCCTCTCCCCTATCCTCCCTCCCCCCTATCCTCCCTCCCCTACACCCCCTCTCCCCTATCCTCCCTCCCCTACACCCCCTCTCCCCTATCCTCCCTCCCCTACACCCCCTCTCCCCTATCCTCCCTCCCCTACACCCCCTCTCCCCTATCCTCCCTCCCCTACACCCCCTCTCCCCTATCCTCCCTCCCCTACACCCCCTCTCCCCTATCCTCCCTCCCCTACACCCCCTCTCCCCTATCCTCCCTCCCCTACACCCCCTCTCCCCTATCCTCCCTCCCCTACACCCCCTCTCCCCTATCCTCCCTCCCCTACACCCCCTCTCCCCTATCCTCCCTCCCCTACACCCCCTCTCCCCTACACCCCCTCTCCCCTACACCCCCTCTCCCCTACACCCCCTCTCCCCTACACCCCCTCTCCCCTACACCCCCTCTCCCCTACACCCCCTCTCCCCTACACCCCCTCTCCCCTACACCCCCTCTCCCCTACACCCCCTCTCCCCTACACCCCCTCTCCCCTACACCCCCTCTCCCCTACACCCCCTCTCCCCTACACCCCCTCTCCCCTACACCCCCTCTCCCCTACACCCCCTCTCCCCTACACCCCCTCTCCCCTACACCCCCTCTCCCCTACACCCCCTCTCCCCTACACCCCCTCTCCCCTACACCCCCTCTCCCCTACACCCCCTCTCCCCTACACCCCCTCTCCCCTACACCCCCTCTCCCCTACACCCCCTCTCCCCTACACCCCCTCTCCCCTACACCCCCTCTCCCCTACACCCCCTCTCCCCTACACCCCCTCTCCCCTACACCCCCTCTCCCCTACACCCCCTCTCCCCTATCCTCCCTCCCCTACACCCCCTATCCTCCCTCCCCTACACCCCCTATCCTCCCTCCCCTACACCCCCTATCCTCCCTCCCCTACACCCCCTATCCTCCCTCCCCTACACCCCCTATCCTCCCTCCCCTACACCCCCTATCCTCCCTCCCCTACACCCCCTCTCCCCTATCCTCCCTCCCCTACACCCCCTCTCCCCTACACCCCCTCTCCCCTACACCCCCTCTCCCCTACACCCCCTCTCCCCTACACCCCCTCTCCCCTACACCCCCTCTCCCCTACACCCCCTCTCCCCTACACCCCCTCTCCCCTACACCCCCTCTCCCCTACACCCCCTCTCCCCTACACCCCCTCTCCCCTACACCCCCTCTCCCCTACACCCCCTCTCCCCTACACCCCCTCTCCCCTACACCCCCTCTCCCCTACACCCCCTCTCCCCTACACCCCCTCTCCCCTACACCCCCTCTCCCCTACACCCCCTCTCCCCTATCCTCCCTCCCCTACACCCCCTCTCCCCTATCCTCCCTCCCCTACACCCCCTCTCCCCTATCCTCCCTCCCCTACACCCCCTCTCCCCTATCCTCCCTCCCCTACACCCCCTCTCCCCTATCCTCCCTCCCCTACACCCCCTCTCCCCTATCCTCCCTCCCCTACACCCCCTCTCCCCTATCCTCCCTCCCCTACACCCCCTCTCCCCTATCCTCCCTCCCCTACACCCCCTCTCCCCT
>NW_027591942.1:0-68084 GCF_964213995.1 Mustelus asterias
CGACATGTTTTGCAAAATGGGCAGAACAGCCCACCCAATATTGACCAGCAGCAGGATCTTCCAGTCCTGCCGCTGTCAATGGGGTTTACCATTGTTTGCATCCTCCCCCACCAGAGAACCCGTGGTGCGGGTCGCTGTTGGCAGGGCCAGACGATCCTGCCAGTTGGAATGGCCAGAAAATCCCACCCATTAAATTTAATCGGCGCATTTCACTATCTTCTCAAACCATAGAATCATAGAAACCCTACAGTGCAGAAGGAGGCCATTCGGCCCATCGAGTCTGCACCGACCACAATCCCACCCAGGCCCTACCCCCACATATTTACCCGCTAATCCCTCTAACCTACACATCCCAGGACTAAGAGGCAATTTTTAACCTGGCCAATCAACCTAACCCGCACATCTTTGGACTGTGGGAGGAAACCGGAGCACCCGGAGGAAACCCACGCAGACACGAGGAGAATGTGCAAACTCCACACAGACAGTGACCCGAGCCGGGAATCGAACCCGGGACCCTGGAGCTGTGAAGCAGCAGTGCTAACCACTGTGCTACCGTGCTGCCCTGGGGTTCTATGTCCTCTTGGAAGTCCATCACTATCCTCCTCACAGTTCATCCTTCCAAATTTTATATGCAAACAGGAGCTTTACTTTTACATCTTATTTTGTTAGTATAAAACTAATAGTATATAATTATTCACGGACAAGGCATTTACACATACATTCAGAATGTTTAAATACCAAATGTGTTTAATTGAAATTTGTTTATCACTCCTTTAACAAGAAAACTTTAAAAAAAAGGGTCCATCTCAATTAATTAATATAATTTGATTTGTGGGGGTGTGGTGATGGGAAAATAATTTTTGGTTTTTAAATCATACTACACATGGGAGGAAAAGTAGTTGAAGAAAAATGCTGGAGGAAAAATTGTAAATATAGTCGGCGTTACCAGATTGGTGGAGTAGTGGATGAGGTGGAGGGCTGTTGTAGGCTGCAGAGACATAGATAGATAGGATGCAAAGCTGGGCTGAAAAATGGCAAATGGAGTTTAACCCTGATAAATGTGAGGTGATTCATTTTGGTAGGACTAATTTAAATGTGGATTACAGGGTCAAAGGTAGGGTTCTGAAGACTGTGGAGGAACAGAGAGATCTTGGGGTTCATATCCACAGATCTCTAAAGGTTGCCACTCAAGTGGATAGAGCTGTGAAGAAGGCCTATAGTGTGTTAGCGTTTATTCAGTAAGAAGTTTAACAACACCAGGTTAAAGTCCAACAGGTTTATTTGGTAGCAAAAGCCACACAAGCTTTCGAGGCTCTGAGCCCCTTCTTCAGGTGAGTGGGAATTCTGTTCACAAACAGAACTTATAAGACACAGACTCAATTTACATGAATAATGGTTGGAATGCGAATACTTATACGAAGTATTCGCATTCCAACCATTATTCATGTAAATTGAGTCTGTGTCTTATAAGTTCTGTTTGTGAACAGAATTCCCACTCACCTGAAGAAGGGGCTCAGAGCCTCGAAAGCTTGTGTGGCTTTTGCTACCAAATAAACCTGTTGGACTTTAACCTGGTGTTGTTAAACTTCTTACTGTGTTTACCCCAGTCCAACGCCGGCATCTCCACATCATAGCGTTTATTAACAGGGGTTTAAGAGCCGTGGGGTTATGCTGCAACTGTACAGGACCTTGGTGAGACCACATTTGGAATATTGTGTGCAGTTCTGGTCACCTCACTATAAGAAGGATGTGGAAGCGCTGGAAAGAGTGCAGAGGAGATTTACCAGGATGCTGCCTGGTTTGGAGGGTAGGTCTTATGAGGAAAGGTTGAGGGAGCTAGGGCTGTTCTCTCTGGAGCGGAGGAGGCTGAGGGGAGACTTAATAGAGGTTTATAAAATGATGAAGGGGATAGATAGAGTGAATGTTCAAAGACTATTTCCTCGGGTGGATGGAGCTATTACAAGGGGGCATAACTATAGGGTTCGTGGTGGGTGATACAGGAAGGATATCAGAGGTAGGTTCTTTACGCAGAGAGTGGTTGGGGTGTGGAATGGACTGCCTGCAGTGATAGTGGAGTCAGACACTTTAGGAACATTTAAGCGGTTATTGGATAGGCACATGGAGCACACCAGAATGATAGGGAGTGGGATAGCTTGATCTTGGTTTCAGATAAAGCTCGGCACAACATCGTGGGCCGAAGGGCCTGTTCTGTGCTGTACTGTTCTATGTTACAATCAACAAGTAAATTCCTCACATTTTGGTTAATTCTGTGGGTTTAGATATGTTCAGAAATTCCAATTCACCCTCTACGATCTGGTAGAGGAGTTATTTTTGTGGTTAATCAATGTATGCAAGAAGCAAAGTCAGCCAAGCAGCCAGACTGAATCTGGGGCCTTTCTGATCGAAGTAGGTCAGGAATGTTTTTACCTGTTTGGCTGTTGGGGAGTTTTCAGTCCTTAGTATTCTGAATCTCTCAGCAATTCTGAATTGCTGTGCATGTGTATAGTGTGTTCTGAATGCAATTGACGTCTTGTTACACCAAGTTGGATTGTGCAGTTGTGTGGCATCTGTTAGATGTGTTTCTGGGTAATTGCATTGGTTGTCAGCATAAAACCAACATATATTTAGATGCATGCATGGTACTTAATTGGTTCAAATTTATGCAGAAATATGTATGTATACACACCTAAACAGGTTGTGAACTGTAAGGAGGGCAGTGAGGCCATAGACAGGCTGGTGGACACCTGGCAGCTGAAATTTAATCTGTCATCTGCAACTTGTGCCCCTGCACACCCACTATTATATATCAAGAAAAGCAATGGTCCTCATACAGATCCCCGAGGAACCTCACTATATATCTTCCTTCAGTCTGAAAAACAGAATTACTCTCTGTTTCACGGCAGTCAACTTTGTATCCAAGCTAAAACTGTCCACTACATGTTTTAACCCTGCTGATAATATTGTTATATGGCACATATTCAGATACCTATTGGAAGTCCTTGCCCATCACATTAAATGCACTATGCTCATCAACACTCTCTTAACTCATTAAAAAAAATCAATCAAGTTCTTTAGACATATTTTGCTGGATTTCCTTAATTAATTCACATTTGTCCAAGCGAATGTTAGTTTTTCTCTCATATATAGTATGGAAACTCACTGGGGGGTGTGTATATATTGTACAGTGAGTCACTGTGTACATTGTCCTGTATATATTGTGCTCATCTCCACCTCTTGGACCCCACTGGTGATAGCTACATTCAGGATGCTGTGCATGTGCCAATTAGCCACATTGCTTCAAGAATGAGTGTAACAGGTCTGTTTCAATGTTTCTCAATGCAAATTTTACCCCTTCAAAAATTCCCTTTTGCTGTTCATTTTCTTCAACTTATACAACAGTCAGAATTGAATTTTAATTGTGTTTATTTAATCAACTATGGAATTGATCAGAATCATTATGAAAATTCCTAACACAATCGTGCAAATTGTTTTTTTTTTCAAAATTGCCAATAACAAAGTTAGAATTGATTTTATCCTGGTCATTATGTAAGAAAGAGCAGGATCCCAGTGCATACTTGTGCCATGCTGGACTTCCATCATCCTGACATTGACCACTGTGATACTCTATTAGACATTCCCCCACCCGCCCCAACACACACACACAACCTGACACTAACCTCTGTAGTGTTCTGCTATGTCCCAACCCCAAACTGGCACTGACCCATGGGACATTCTATTGAACTTCTCCCTTAGTCAAACTTCACTCTCCACCAGGCTGGCATTCATCACTGTGAGACACCACTTGGTAAACTGAAATACACTTCACAGAATCACAGTGCAGAAGAGGCCCTTCGAGTCTGCACCAACACATGAGAAACACCTGACCTCCCACCTAATCCCATTTATCAGTACTTAGCCTATAGCCCTGAATGTTATGGTGTGCCAAGTTCTCATCCAGGTACTTGTTAAAGGAGGAGGCAACCTGCCTCTACCACCCTCCCAGGCAACGCATACTAAACCATCACCACCCTCTGGGTAAAAAGGTTTTCCTCACATCTCCCCTAAACCTCCTGCCCCTCACCTTGAACCTGTATCCCCTTATGACTGAAGGAGAACAGCTGCTCCCTATCCATCCTGTTCATGTTCCTCATAGTCTTGTACACCTCATTCAGGTTGCCCCTCAGTCTTCTCTGCTCCAACGAAAACAACCCAAGTCTCCCCAATCTCTCTTCATAACTTAAATGTTGCATCCCAGGAAGCATCCTGGTGAATCTCCTCTGCACCCCCTCCAACACAATCACACCCTTCCTATAATGTGGCAACCAGAACTGCACTGTATTCCAGCTGTGGCCTCACCAGAGTTCTATACAACTCCAACATGACCTCCCTGCTTTTGTAATCAACGCTTCAATTGATAAAGTCAAGTATCCCATATGTCTTTTTCACTACGTGTCCTTCTGTCTTCAGAGATCTATGGACAAACACACCAAGGTGCCTTTGTTCCTCAGAACTTCCTAGTGTAGCTTCAGGAATTCCAGTCCCTAAATTGGGACAAATGGCGGAGGGGAGGTTTTGGGTCTAGGAAGCAGCCATGGGCTAATCCTTTGACAGAAAGAAATGAGAGTTTACCTTGTTTGGAGCAGATGAACATCATTTTCCAAAGTCTGCTGTCCAGGCATGGTGGCACAGTGGTTAGCACTGCTGCCTCACAGCTCCAGGGACCCGGGTTCGATTCCTAGCTTGGGTTGCTGTGTGTGGAGTTTGCATGTTCTCCCCGTGTCTGTGTGGGATTCCTCCGGGTGCTCCGGTTTCCTCCCAGACTGAAAGACGTGCTGGTTAGATACATTGACCCGAACAGGCACCGGAATGTGGCGACTAGGGGAATTTCACAGTAACTTCATCGCAGTGTTAATGTAAGCCTTACTTGTGACTAATAAATAAACTTAACTCAAGAAGGTAGCAGAGAAGGTGAACTTGATTGTGATTGCGCAGGGGCCTGCTACAAAGGTGTGAATAAATATAACTGTAGCCTGTATTCAACAGTTTCAAATGAAATATGATGGCTGGCTGCCCTTTATAGTGTGTGCATGAATACTATTAGAAAATACCTTTAGCCTCTTTCACATAATCACACAACATATCTAGTAGCTAAGGAAATGTCCACTGAGGTGGCCTCTTCATCAGAAAATAGACACATTAACATGCTTTCCACTAACATTCAGTTACATTGTTGTTACAAAGGACAGAAGGATCTGCATTAAGATGTTGGGGTTCTTCAAATTTCCAAGATTTCATTAATTTGTTGGCATCTATAGGAGAAACGGAGCATATGAGGGAGAGGCACCACACAGCCAGTCAGGGCCCTCATCCCAAGCCCCTCATGTCCCAAAAAAACAATCCTATCAGTTGTGTCAATTCATTTGGGTCATGGCTTATACACAAAATTGCAGTAATGCACCACAACATTATCAGCTGCATTGCCTTAGTGACCAGAATCTTAAGAGAATGTACATCACAGAAAGAGGGCATTCAGCCTAACTGGTCATTTCTGCACTCCAACCTCATCCTACCCTCCCAAACTCAGAACATTTCAATTTTCACTGTTTATCTAGCTTCTCCTTAAATGTATCAATGCCAAGTTGTTTCAGCTACTCTTTGTGGTAGTGAGTTCCACGTTTTAACCAATCTCTGGTTAGAGACAACTCTCATTCATTTCCTATTGGGTTTATTGGTGATTACCTTATATTTATGGCCCCTAGTTTTGGATTCCTTGCAACTGGAAACATTTTCCTGGTGTTTACCTTATCAAACCGACCTGCATCAGGTCACTCTTCAGTCTTTAATTTTACACAGAAATATGACCCAGCCTGTTCAATCTTTCAGGACAGGTATAACATCTCCTATCATTCTGGCAAATGTTTTGCCCATTTCTCTACTGTCTCTATATCCATGATATGAGGTGGAGACCAGAAATGGTCAGGTACTTCAAGTATGATCTAACCAAGGTTCTATATAAATTTAAAATAACCTCTCAGCTTTTCAATTCCATTCTTCTAGAATTGAACCCCCAGATCTGCCAGAAGCACATTACTGATTGCACAGAAATGATTGTTTCTTTGGGCTGCCTAAGTCCTATCAGATGGTCAGCCCTGCACCTTGCTACAGTCACCCCAACCATCACCAAGATTTGTAGATTGGGGAATGGGCGCCAAGTGGAGTCCAGCATGAATAGAGAAGGTACATAGAATTCCTACATTGCATTCAGCCATTCAGCCCATCAAGTCTGCACCAACTCTCTGAAAGAACATCTTATCCAGGCCCACCCCACCATTCTATCCCCGTAACCCCTTGCATTTACCATGGCTAATACATCTAACTTGCACATCTTTGGATACTATGGGGCAATTTAGCATGGCCAATCACTACCCTTTGGACTTGGACTGTGTGGAGCACCCGGAGGAAACCCATGCAGACAGGGTGAGAACATGCAAATTCCACAGACACAGTCACCCAAGGCTGGAATTGAACCTGGGTCCCTGGCACTTTGAGGCAGCAGTGTTAACCATTGCCAAATGTATGGGCGGCATAATGGCACAGTCTCATGAACTGCCCATCCTAATACATTTGGGCTCCCAAAATAACTTCTAATCATATTTAAAACAAATTTGAATTGCAGAAGAGTGGGAGGACAAGAACAAAAATACAGGAAAAGTCAAAATAATAAATATTTAGGACCATGCACCATAACACATTGCGGGGAGGTGGGTGGGGGGTGGGGGTGAATTCTGCACGTTAGGAATGCTATTACCTTCTAAACAATCCCAAAGCAACACACCACCTTAAAGGAGGAAAATTAAAGGACCTGCAGTCACTCCCCTCCATTTTGACCATTTCTGGTACCTAGTCACTCCCTGCATATTTCCCAAACAATAATAGGAAATTCATAGTTCTCACTTTATTTTGGGCATTCTTAATGAAGCTTTTGTTCAACATTATTTGACAGCATCACAGTCCAGCCTGAAAAAAAACTGGACTGCACAATTATGGCGCAGGATTAAGTCCTATTTCCCTGAATTTCTGTCCCCTCTCTATTTGATACCTGTTACTACAATTAGTTATAACCCTGCAGTGCCTGATGATTCCTTCATGACTATGGACAAGGATATATGCCCTGAGAAATTAGTCTTCATGCCTATGTCATCTATCCATTCCAAACCGATTTCAAATTCTTCCAGGGTATGGCTGTACCAATTAATTCTCCCCTCCAAGTGAACATTTCTGGAAAATATTTAAATAATCCTGCTATTTTCAGTTCCTCTTCAATTATTCAATTACTTCCAATTTTTAAGAATTCAAATTTCCTCCCATCTCACTATTGTAATAGCAAATCTCTCCTATGATATTGCTTGGGTAAGCAGTTTGACAGCAATATTGAACTTCTAACCTGATTTGTGCCTTTTTAAACCATAACAGGGAAGAAATATCAACACAGCAACTGGGACAAAGGTTTCCAAAATCCAATGTCTGAGACACAGGTTAATCATCAATATTTTACAGAATTTGTGTCCATCAAGCTGAGAAAATAGACTATCTCCATCAAAAACGCTCAGGACGGGTACAACACGGGGTTAGATACAGAGTAAAGCTCCCTTTACACTGTCTCCATCAAACACTCCCAGGGCAGGTACAGCACGGGATTAGAAACAGAGTAAAGATCCCTCTACACTGTCCCCATCAAATACTCCAAGGACAGGTATAGCATCTTTAAGACCATTGCTCTAAATAGACAAATTCAATTAATTGTAACCACTTGGAAACCATTGAGGTCACAGGACAGATACTACTTCTTCTAAATGTCATGCTTCAGCTCAAGACTGTGTTTATCTCAAAAGTGTATTGATGGATAGATAAATAGATCATAGATATAGATGTTTTGCTGTTATGTGTATGTTGCTTCTCTGTCATTTGTGTGGCTTGTGTGTGTGTGCAACACAATAAGACGCATAATCCTGATGCTTGCTTGTCCAGAACTGCATAATTACCACGTTTATTTCTTTATTGACAATGCGTTAAAGGGTTCACAAACATCTGAAGACTCTAATTCCAACACCCATGGTTTACACTTCAAGAGACTACTGACCATCTGAGACAGCGTGTACTTATAATATACAATGGTCACAGCCATTGAGTATATACAACTTCAGATGCATTTTTCAAAATGTACAAAGCTGGAGCTTTGTGGAAAGAACAGGCATCAACTAACTGACAATAGAAGCACAGGTGTAGAAAACATATTCTTCCAATTGTTCGCTAATGAGTGGACAGGGCCGAAAGTCAATCCCAATTGAAATTTGATGCAGAAGTTGCCTGTTTGACTCAAGCATCCTGGGGTGAGAGTTTGCAAGGGTCTATGATGTACTGATCTCTTATGGATTTAACAGTGAGGCCAATTGATATCATTTTAACAAACCAGCCTGATAAATTTGGGAAAACACTTTTGTGTTCCTTGGATGAAAGGACAAGTTCATTTGTGCAGCATACTGCTGTGATTCACTGGGGTAAAGTTTTGTTTGTGAGCAGGCAGGAAATCTTTGTAAAGCAAGCTGTTTTGTTTCCACTGTTGCTTATAAACCTCACTTGATATTCAGTTCTACTGACTTCAATACATCAGATGGAAAAAGTGGTACACCACAGCCCTGCCCCTTTCTCCCCAACATTACACACCCACCCAAACAAATGTCAACCCACTGTCTCTCTCACTGAGAATAATAGGAAATCACCTGGGTTGAGAGATCTCACGAAGTCTCAGCCACGGCTCAACAGTTGCAGATTAACAAAATAATCAACAGCAATCAAGGTATATCATGTGATTTATCACTTATATTCAGGCCGTCAACCGCCACAAACAACCATTTCAGTTCACTGCTGTCACACATTGGGTGACAGTGGCATTTCACAGATCAGCAAAGTGTGATCTGAGTAAAAAAACGAGGTGGTCAGATTTTTCCCGTCAACTCAAGGCTCCCTTCTCCAGCTGAAATCACCAAGAACTTTGCCTTTTCAGTCCAAAACCAAAAATGTGACTGAATTCTTTGAACCTGCATTTGACCCTACTCAATCTTCCTGCAGAGATCTGTCTCCAGCAACACTGTTGTGGTCAAGAACCTACTTGATTGAGGCAAATTGTGCAGCCCGGTGAAGTGCTCAAATCCCAGGAGAGGGAAAGTAAAACATAAAGAGATTGCAAGCGAGTCCAGGGGAACCTTTTTGCTCAAAAAATAATTGAATTGTACAATAAGTGTCCAGGGGTTGGCATTGGTGCTGACAGTAGGAGTGAGATCAAGAGGTAATTAGGTGTGTTTCTGGTGAAAAGATGAAGGTATGTAATGATAATGTAGGTAGGTGGCATTTATGAAAATAAGGAAAAGGTGACTCAGTGGAGCTGAGGGAAAAGATGAAAAAGTGCGTAGGTTGGACTGACGGATAAGGCAAGAACATGAGTAGGTCATATCGAGGGATAAGGGAAAGTTGGATTAATCTATGAGGAAAGGATGGGTTGTTGGGATGAACAGCTTTTTTCTTTTACCTAAAAATTCTCAATTCCTTGTGGCATGTTCTGCTCATTAAATATCTGACAGTCAACTGAAGGAAAGGAATCCAGCCTTTGCTGAATGCCATTGTTGGTGAGTAAACCATGTGAATAGCATTTTCAAATTGTTTTATAGTATTTAGTGATATATTTGTTGAAGCAACAAAATGATGGAAAAGAACTACATCGGAATTGAGCATCAAGGCTATGTTCCAGGATGCACTGGGCTTTTTATCTGGTGAAGGAACATGGGCAGCTTTTGGTCATGCAGAGCAGAAATGAAAATGTTTTGCTCAAATCACCTTTATTAATAATGCCTCTCCCTTGCACCCTTCCAACATTCCTGATATGGGCATGCTCTGTAGGTTGGTTGGCCTAAGGCACACCCATGGCTTTTAGCTCTACTGTGATGGAATAAGTTTTGCAAGATCCTTTCTGACCATATATCTCATCCCATTCTGTCGCCAGACGTACACCATTGGCTGGCTGGCCAAGGTTATATCTGCCCTGGAACTCAAAAAGCCTTGAAAAGTGGAATTGCACTGACATTGTCATTTCTGCTCTGGCAAGTTGTGTTGTCTAATCTGCTCCAACTACTCCTAGTGTTCAACACCATTTTATTATCAACCTAGACAAATGGGACTAGCACAGTGCTTTTTCAATGTTGGTATTAATTGAGACTACACCTTATAAAATATTAATCTCTTAAATCGGTTCAGGATTTCAGTTCTCCTTAATTCAAGGAAAGGCAATGGAAGACAGTTAAAGTCCAGGGTTCAGGTGTTATTTATTTGATACCTGTGCTTTATTTTTTCATTATTTTTTCATGGGATGTAGGCATCGCAGACAAAGCCAGTGTTTGTTGTCCTCCTTAAATGCCCTTGAGAAGGTGGTGGTGAGCCACCTTCTTTAACTGCTGCAGTCCATGTGGTGTACGTACACCCACTGTGCTATTAGGAAGGGGATTCCAGGATTTTGATCCAGTGACAATGAAAGAATGGCAATATAATTCCAAGTCGGGACGGTGTGTGGTTTCGAGGGTATTGAAAATTAAATAACTATCAAATGCCATCTCTAAGGAATAGGTTCAGCTGTAGGGTTTCTTTGTTAGGTTGCCACTGTTTAGTTGACCAATAGACCTGTACTGCTCCGCTTCCAATGTTTCAGATCTGTGGAATCAGCTTTGTGTGCAAAAGTCAATTCTTCAGAACACAGGTCCTTCTACTTAAAGCACATCCATCAATTCTATCCTGATGACTGCGAATTGGAAACAGTCAAGGTGAGGTTGGAGGGGGAAATAATGTTCTGTAGGACAAATAGAAAGATCTGCGCATTTTGTAGCACACTTGCTATTTGCTCTCGTGTGTATTCCTATATAATAGGATAATTATTAACAGATTGAATGTGCTGCTCCAGATACTTTGATGTTCTATTGACATTCTAGATCATTTCCCCTCAATAATTTGACCTCATACAGAATCTCATCTACACAAGTCTATTCCCCATCACCTTAAGTCATTGGCCGGAATTTTCCAACTTCACCCGTGGCTGGGATTCTCCAGTCCCGCTGCACTGAATGAAGTTTTGGCTAAGTGCCAAATTCTCTGTTCACACTGGTAGCAGTGGCAGGATGTATGAGTTCGGAGAATTCAGCCATTGACTCTCACCTAGTGCCATCAACACTGGTCAGCTTCTGGCATCTCTTCTCAAGTAACCATGTTGACTCTAGTAGAATATTTGACTACAGACATTGTGACCAAGCCTACTCCCTGTTTTCAGCTTACCATTCACACACACATTCCCGCAGATATCACTAGATGGTGACCAAAAGGAGAAATCTTTTTGAACACAGGAACAGAGTAGGTCATTAAATTCACAAAATTAAATCAGAGCTTGGCTGATCTGCATCTTAATGTCATCTACATTCTTGATTCTGCAATTCTTAATACTATTCCTGAACAAAAATCTATCAGTCGCCGTTTTAAATTTTTTCAATCGACCTAGTCTCAACTGGGAGAAGAGATTTTCAGATTTCCACTATCTTTCTATCCTTTTGGGACATTCTGGCTTCTAACCCTCAATATGTCTCCAGGTGGCCCCATTATTCACCGGGTCACAGGATGGCCGATATAAGTGTTTATGAATGCATGTTCTGGTGAAGAGCCTTGCCCAGTGGTAGCACTATCAGGAAGTCAGGATACGCGCATTTGGCCAAGGCTCCACACTTGGAACCCGCATCTGGTATATCAGCCCAGCTGTATCATTAATACTCCACAGGCCAGCTCACCTCTCTGGAATAATTTACACCCACGGAGAAAAGTTTGGATGCAAATGAAAGCCGGAGAAAGTTGTGAGGTTGCAACCAACTTCACTAGCAATGCCGACGGATCCCTGTCACTAGTGCCACGCGTTAGACATCAAACTTCTCCAAATGAGTCCTGGCTGAGCATTTGCAGTGCATTGGGAGAAATGCATTTAGAATGTAGAGGGAGCCAAGGGCATTGGAGAGAAAAGTGACCCTTAATGTACTGTGGCGGAAGGGGAAAGCCAAAATGCTCAGCAGCATGACGGCTTTTCATGCGTAGAATGCAAGAAAAAGCCCTTGATTTAACTGGCATATTGTCAATGACAACAACATGGAGAAAGTGCAGCAGGACATGGGTACAAGACACACATTCCAATGTGCGTCTGAAGGTTTTACAGCAAATGCCTTTCTCGGTTTTACAAGCTTCCACTGAGGCACTGACCAGGACTTGGTTGCTTTCAACTCCTGAGAGCTTAGGTTTCACCCTAACCAGTGTAAAACCGGCAACTTTCAAGTTAATTAACACATCAATGTGACATAATTTGTGGTTTTTCTATATAGCAGCAATTGAATATTCCTGCATTCAGCTCGTTCTGGATGATGTTACACTGACAGTAAACAGTAACCAGTAGAACAACACCAACCTTATCAACAGAGGGTGCAACATATACACAACAGTGAGCTCTTAATTTTAACAAAACAGCAGCCATAATAAATGGGTGCGATGTATAAATAGGTGTGACATATGTGCTGACTTTTGGATATTGCCGTCTCCCGACGAGCAGATGCCATTTTTGTTTCCACCTGCACAGCAGTGGGGTGTGGGTATGGGGGAGGAGGGCCTTCCATTTGTTTTTGGTTTAAATAAAGCACCATGGAGATCTTTGTCACCATGTCTCAACAGCCCAATCAGTGCGGGCTACAGGAAACCTTGACCAACACTTGAAGAAATTATTCTACCAACCCTGCAATCTCCAAGTGTCTAGTCCATGTTCAAACATTTCAGGACTGCATGAGAGCACCCCCCATCTTCACTGCCCCACCCACTGTGTTCCCCATTGCGGACCCGTCAGCTGTACCCTGTTAGAATACTCAACTTGCTTATAACACTGAGAATGCAGTCACCAGCTGTGGGTTAGTGCTCCTCCAAAATAGAAATGTCATGCACAGTGACTAATGGTGTGGTGATCTCGGATGTACACAGCTTGTTTGCTTCAAAGCAAATGCATCCTGCACTGTGCAGCTAACCACCATCAATGGAACTGGAACAGCAAGAGAAAGTGTCCCAAGAGGGCTCAGGCCTACTCTACCCTTTGCCACCCAAAGAAAATTATATGGAGGACACAGCTTTGTGGAGCCTGCGGGGTTGGTATTCTGAAGATGAAGGAGTTGGAGAGGTATCAATACCAGTGTTTAGAAATGTCTGACTTAAACTGTAAAGGAAAAGCAATCTAAATCAATGCCCTCCCAACCTCAGCCCCTGTCCCAACCCCGATCTGGTTGGGTGTACAGTCTGTATCAGGATGAACAAGTCAAGGGTCATGATGGTGATGGCATTGGCATTAGGCTGGCAGCAGACATCCAGTGTGTTAGCATCTCCTGCATTAGACATGGATACTAGAATTCAGCACAGCTTGCTTCCATAGCCACTGATTTACAAAACATTGAATCTTTCAGATCCAACGTGGCATGTGTGCTGAGCTGGTACACGGAAACCCAAGTATACCACATAAACATGGCAAGCAGGTGGGCAAGAGCTACCCAGACACGTGAGCGTGGGGAGGGTTGAAGACAACAATGTCCAACCTCAGCAGTAACATCTATTGTTCAAGATTAAGAATACGCTATCATTATAGAGCTAAACATGAAATATATACAACATTCACCCTTTTAATTCACCTCCATAATTCCAGACTTTGGGATTCTCCTTCACCTGTCTAAATAGATTAATCCTCCCATCCAACAAAAAAATAAACTCCTAGTTCTTCTCCAAAAAAAAACTTCAAACCATTCATGGTGCCTTCTGGGAGGCCAAACTCGCCTTTAAGGGGGCGAATGCAGGTAGCAAGTCAGCGCTGGAGCTTTGATGGTGTCAACTAACCAATGATGAGCTCTCACTGATCATTTTGAGGCTCTCCTTCAGTTCACCCACCTGTTCCTGCATCCTTCCTAGGAGACATTCCAAGCCCATGAAAAGGATTGTGCCTCAGAACACAGCAACACCCCATTCAGCCTCTGCTGGGAATGACAGTAATGCCGCAAACTGTCTTCACACCCATCCCCCTCCAAAAACACCCACTCCCACCCCCCGCCCCCCCCCACCAAATAAAATGCAAATAAAATGTAAGGACCACATACAGCATCTAGTGTCCACATCACAGAGCTCGTTCATCAGTGATATCTAACCACTTGCTGAAGACACACAGAGCATCACACACACACGTAACACAGCGCTCCCCAGCGCCAGGCGACACAGTTTTTGCTTTCACACAACTATTAATTTTTGTTCCTCAATAAATTACTACATGTAGAGCAGGCATGTTAGATGGGCATTCACATCAATGCTGGAAGGGCTGGGTTGACTATGTACATATGAATCCAGTCTGATGTCGCTGGGTTGGAGAGGAATTTCAGCTGATTCAAGGATCAAGATCAGATCCTCATCTGACTGCTCCTCCTTCTGGACAGCTTTGACCTGCAAGGAAGAATCAAACAGCTTCAGTAAACACAACAAGTTACCAACACAGCATTATACTAGAGAACACGTAAAGTAATGCTGCCTGAAACCACACACTATAACATTCTGATACACACACAGCCCTTAGTATGACACATTCAGATACATGATGTGGAAATGCCGGCGTTGGACTGGGGTAAACACAGTAAGGAGTCTAACAACACCAGGTTAAAGTCCAACAGGTTTATTTGGTAGCAAATGCCACTAGCTTTCGGAGCGCTGCTCCTTCATCAGATGGAGTGGAAATCTGCTCTCAAACAGGGCACAGAGACACAAAATCAAGTTACAGAATACTGATTAGAATGCGAATCTCTACAACCAACCAGGTCTTAAAGATACAGACAATGTGAGTGGAGGGAGCATTAAGCACAGGTTAAAGAGATGTGTATTGTCTCCAGACAGGACAGCCAGTGAGATTCTGCTACATTCAGATACACCCATAACTCTCACGAGAGCACTGTATCATATGTTGCACATGACTAGATGTATTGTAATTTTAATTTTATATTGCACATTATAACACTCTCTGATGATTCAAAGATCTCGTACTGTATCACTCAGCTATATCCTTTACAAGTCACTGTCAAACTCTCTCAGATACCTTGGAGTAACGCTGATATAGATCAAACAAAGAACAATACAGCACAGAAACAGGCCCTTCGGCCCTCCAAGCCCGCGCCGCTCCCTGGTCCAAACTAGACCATTCTTTTGTATCCCTCCATTCCTACTCCGTTCATGTGGCTATCTAGAAAAGTCTTAAACGTTCCCAGTGTGTCTGCCTCCACCACCTTGCCCGGCAGCGCATTTGTTCTACAACACACTCGGATATACCTCAAAGCCCTCCTAATAACACTGTCTGATTCAGCCTATACCTTCATTACTACAGTTTGAAATAGGCCACAACTATCGCTATTACACTGTCTGGGTATACCCCACACACCCCACTGTAATAATATCTGATATAGGTCAAACCTCTCACTTTAACACACCTCTCATTATAAAAAGATTGGGCCTAGGATTTTTAGAATGGCGGGGCTTCCCTTCCTGCCATCTGAGAAGTTGGTGGGCAACACATCCCTGTCGATACTGCCGGTCCCACTGTCAATTACCGATCTAATGAGTGTTAATTCACTGGAGGCAGGTCTTGCGCCCTTCATTCTAATTGGCAGGCAGCTCCCTAGTCCTGCAGTGCCAGAAGCTGCAGTGGACAGGACTGGGACTGCAAGCAGTCCCCAAAGTCTAAATGCTGGGAGTCCAGGTCCAGGTACTGTGTGAATCTCAAGGCCGGGTGGGATGGTGAGGTCAAGAAGGGGTGGTGGTATTGGTGGAGAGGCTGGGGAGGAGGGCGCACCTGCGGAGACTAGAATTTTTGGGGGTGCCCTATGTTAAAATGAGGCTGCTAATGGAGGCACCCCCCCTTACCTCCCCCCCAACCACTCCCACCCTGCCGCACTCCATCCCTCCCACAAGAGGCCTCAGCATAGTCACTTTTCGGGGTTCCCCCACCAGTGTAAAAATTGGGGCTTGACAGGAAATGGTCCATAAGCGGTCAATAATTGGCAACTTGAGGGCCTCAATTGGGGCAAGGGTAGGCGGGAGGCCTGGGCCATGCCAGTCCCTGTGCAAAGTTGTAAAGAAGTCGGGGAGGATGGGAGCTCTATGGGAAAGCTGTTTGAAAAACTTGACAGGCACAACCTCCCTCCACCTGACTAAAAAACACACTAGTGGGGAATGTAAAATTCTGCCCTTATATTTATACTGTGCTGTTCACAACCACTAGACCTCACAAAATTCTTCGAGTTAATAGAGTTATTTTTTGACGAGTAGTTACTCTTACAATGCAGGAAACATTGCAGCCAATCTTCACACAGCAAATCCCTCAAACAGCACTGTAATAATGATCTGTTTTTCATGATGTTGATTGAGGGATAAATATTGACCAGGACACTAGCGATAATTCTCTTGATTTACTTCAAATAGTGCCATGGGATCTTTTGCATCCACCTGAGAGGGCAGAGGGGGCCATACTGACAGTGCAGCACTCCTGCTGTACTGCACAAGTTTCAATAATGTGCTCAAGTCTTCAAGCTGACCTTGAACTAGGAAGGCTAAGACTCAGATGTCAGAGTCTTACCAATAGAGACACAACTGACAGTGACTATAACACAATGCGATACAATGCACAGCTATCAATATAACATGGTCTGATATACCCAGACCTCACTACAAAACTGTCTGATACACCCCACTCCTCTCACTATAACACTGCCTGATATACCCCACTCTCACTACAAAACTGTCTGATACACCCCACTCCTCTCACTATAACACTGCCTGATATACCCCACTCTCACTACAAAACTGTCTGATACACCCCACTCCTCTCACTATAACACTGCCTGATATACCCCACTCTCACTATAACACGCTCTGATAAACCCCACTCTCACTATAACACTGTCCGTTATAACCCACTCTCACTATAACATTGTCTGATATACCCCACTCATTATAACACTGTCTGATATAACACGGACCGATATACCCCAGTCTCACTATAACACTGTCTGATATACCCCACTCATTATAACACTGTCTGATATAACATGCTCTCACTATAACACTGCCTGATATACCCCACTCTCACTATAACACGCTCTGATAAACCCCACTCTCACTATAACACTGTCTGTTATAACCCACTCTCACTATAACATTGTCTGATATACCCCACTCATTATAACACTGTCTGATATAACACGCTCTCACTATAACACG
Source organism: Mustelus asterias (assembly GCF_964213995.1). Classification (NCBI taxonomy): domain Eukaryota; kingdom Metazoa; phylum Chordata; class Chondrichthyes; order Carcharhiniformes; family Triakidae; genus Mustelus; species Mustelus asterias. Next base: position 17,410 of record NW_027591942.1, read on the forward strand.
GACCGATATACCCCAGTCTCACTATAACACTGTCTGATATACCCCAACTCTCACTATAACACTGTCTAATATACCCCACTCATTATAGCACTGTCTGATATAACCCACTCTCACAATAATAGTTTAATACACCCCACTCTCACTACAACACTGACTGATATACCCTACTCTCACTGTAACATTGTCTGATATACCCCACTCTCACTATAACAGTCTAATATAACCCACTCTCACTGTAACATTGTCTGATATACCCCCACTCTCACTATAACACTGTCTGATATACCCCCACTCTCACTATAACACTGTCTGATATACCCACACTCTCACTATAACACTGTCTGATATACCCCACTCTCACTATAACACTGTCTGATATTCCCCCACTCTCACTTTAACGCTGTCTGATATACCCCATTCATTATAACAATGTCTGATATAACCCACTCTCACAATAATAGTCTAATATACCCCCCTCTCACTACAACACTGACTGATATACCCCCACTCTCACTATAACACTGTCTGATATACCCCACTCTCACTACAACACTGACTGATATACCCCACTCTCACTATAACACTGACTGATATACCCCACTCTCACTACAACACTGACTGATATACCCCACTCTCACTACAACACTGATATACCCCACTCTCACTACAACACTGTCTGATATACCCCACTCTCACTATAACACTGCCTGATATATCCCACTCTCACTATAACACTGTCTAATACACCCCACTCTCACTACAACACTGACTGATATACCCCACTCTCACTATAACACTGTCTGATATACCCCACTCTCACTACAACACTGTCTGATATATCCCACTCTCACTATAACACTGTCTGATATACCCCACTCTCACTATAACACTGCCTGATATATCCCACTCTCACTACAACACTGACTGATATATCCCACTCTCACTACAACACTGACTGATATATCCTACTCTCACTATAACACTGACTGATATACCCCACTCTCACTATAACACTGTCTGATATATCCCACTCTCACTACAACACTGTCTGATATATCCCACTCTCACTATAACACTGTCTGATATACCCCACTCTCACTATAACACTGTCTAATACACCCCACTCTCACTACAACACTGACTGATATACCCCACTCTCACTACAACACTGTCTGATATACCCCACTCTCACTATAACACTGCCTGATGTATCCCACTCTCACTACAACACTGACTGATATACCCCACTCTCACTATAACACTGCCTGATATATCCCACTCTCACTACAACACTGTCTAATACACCCCACTCTCACTACAACACTGTCTGATATACCCCACTCTCACTATAACACTGCCTGATATATCCCACTCTCACTATAACACTGCCTGATATACCCTACTCTCACTATAACACTGTCTGATATACCCTACTCTCACTATAACACTGCCTGATATATCCCACTCTCACTATAACACTGCCTGATATATCCCACTCTCACTATAACACTGTCTAATACACCCCACTCTCACTACAACACTGACTGATATACCCCACTCTCACTACAACACTGTCTGATATATCCCACTCTCACTACAACACTGTCTGATATATCCCACTCTCACTATAACACTGTCTAATACACCCCACTCTCACTATAACACTGTCTAATACACCCCACTCTCACTACAACAAAGAACAACAAAGAACAAAGAACAGTACAGCACAGGAAACAGGCCCTTCGGCCCTCCAAGCCTGTGCCGCTCCTTGGTCCAACTAGACCAATCGTTTGTATCCCTCCATTCCCAGGCTGCTCATGTGACTATCCAGGTAAGTCTTAAACGATGTCAGCGTGCCTGCCTCCACCACCCTACTTGGCAGCGCATTCCAGGCCCCCACCACCCTCTGTGTAAAAAACGTCCCTCTGATGTCTGAGTTATACTTCGCCCCTCTCAGCTTGAGCCCGTGACCCCTCGTGATCGTCACCTCCGACCTGGGAAAAAGCTTCCCACTGTTCACCCTATCTATACCCTTCATAATCTTGTATACCTCTATTAGATCTCCCCTCATTCTCCGTCTTTCCAAGGAGAACAACCCCAGTCTACCCAATCTCTCCTCATAGCTAAGACCCTCCATACCAGGCAACATCCTGGTAAACCTTCTCTGCACTCTCTCCAATGCCTCCACGTCCTTCTGGTAGTGCGGCGACCAGAACTGGACGCAGTACTCCAAATGTGGCCTAACCAGCGTTCTATACAGCTGCATCATCAGACTCCAGCTTTTATACTCTATACCCCGTCCTATAAAGGCAAGCATACCATATGCCGCCTTCACCACCTTCTCCACCTGTGTTGCCACCTTCAAGGATTTGTGGACTTGCACACCTTGGTCCCTCTGTGTTTCTATACTCCTGATGACTCTGCCATTTATTGTATAACTCCTCCCGACATTATTTCTTCCAAAATGCATCACTTCGCATTTATCCGGATTAAATTCCATCTGCCACCTCTCCGCCCAATTTTCCAGCCTATCTATATCCTGCTGTATTGCCCGACAATGCTCTTCGCTATCCGCAATTCCAGCCATCTTCGTGTCATCCGCAAACTTGCTGATTACACCAGTTACACCTTCTTCCAAATCATTTATATATATCACAAATAGCAGAGGTCCTAGTACAGAGCCCTGCGGAACACCACTGGTCACAGACCTCCAGCCGGAAAAAGACCCTTCGACCACTACCCTCTGTCTCCTATGGCCAAGCCAGTTCTCCACCCATCTAGCCACTTCTCCTTGTATCCCATGAGCCTTAACCTTCTTAACCAACCTGCCATGTGGGACTTTGTCAACTGACTGATATACCCCACTCTCACTACAACACTGTCTGATATACCCCACTCTCACTATAACACTGCCTGATATATCCCACTCTCACTATAACACTGACTGATATACCCCACTCTCACTACAACACTGTCTGATATACCCCACTCTCACTATAACACTGTCTGATATACCCCACTCTCACTACAACACTGTCTGATATACCCCACTCTCACTATAACACTGCCTGATATATCCCACTCTCACTATAACACTGACTGATATAACCCCACTCTCACTACAACACTGACTGATATACCCCACTCTCACTATAACACTGCCTGATATATCCCACTCTCACTATAACACTGTCTAATACACCCCACTCTCACGACAACACTGACTGATATACCCCACTCTCACTATAACACTGTCTGATATACCCCACTCTCACTATAACACTGCCTGATATATCCCACTCTCACTATAACACTGTCTAATACACCCCACTCTCACTACAACACTGACTGATATACCCCACTCTCACTATAACAGTCTAATATAACCCACTCATTATAGCACTGTCTGATATACCCCACTCTCACTATAACACTGCCTGATATATCCCACTCTCACTATAACACTGACTGATATACCCCCACTCTCACTATAACACTGCCTGATATATCCCACTCTCACTATAACACTGACTGATACACCCCACTCTCACTATAACACTGACTGATATACCCCCACTCTCACTACAACACTGTCTGATATACCCCACTCTCACTATAACAGTCTAATATAACCCACTCATTATAGCACTGTCTGATATACCCCACTCTCACTATAACACGGACTGATATACCCCACTCTCACTATAACACTGCCTGATATATCCCACTCTCACTATAACACTGTCTAATACACCCCACTCTCACTACAACACTGACTGATACACCCCACTCTCACTACAACACTGACTGATATACCCTACTCTCACTATAACATTGTCTGATATACCCCACTCTCACTATAACAGTCTAATATAACCCACTCACTATAGCACTGTCTGATATAACACGCTCTCACTATAACACGGACTGATATAACCCACTCTCACTATCACACTGACTGGATATACCCCACTCTCACTATAACACTGTCTGATATACCCCACTCTCACTATAACACGGACTGATATAACCCACTCTCACTATCACACTGACTGGATATACCCCACTCTCACTATAATACTGTCTGATATACCCCACTCTCATTATAATATTGTCTGTTATAACCCACTCTCACTACAACACTGTCTGATATACCCCCTCTCCCACTATAACACTGTCTGATATACCCCACTCTCACTATCACACTGACTGGATGTACCCCACTCTCACTTTAACACTGTCTGATATAACCCAATGTCACTATAACACTGTCTGATATACCCCCACTCTCACTATAATACTGTCTGATATACCCCCACTCTCACTATAACACTGTCTGATATACCCCCACTCTCACTATAACACTGTCTGATATACCCCACACCTCTCACAGTAACACTGTCTGATATACCCCACACTTCTCACTATAACACTGTCTGATATACCCCACACCTCTCACTATAACACTGTCTGATATACCCCACACCTCTCACTATAACACTGTCTGATATACCCCACACCTCTCACTATAACACTGTCTGATATACCCCACACTTCTCACTATAACACTGTCTGATATACCCCACATCTCTCACTATAACATTGTCTGATATACCCCACACCTCTCACTATAACACTGTCTGATATACTCACACCTCTCACTATAACACTGTCTGATATACTCACACCTCTCACTATAACACTGTCTGATATACCCCACACCTCTCACTATAACACTGTCTGATATACTCACACCTCTCACTATAACACTGTCTGATATACTCACACCTCTCACTATAACACTGTCTGATATACTCAGACCTCTCACTACAACACTGTCTGATATACTCACACCTCTCACTATAACACTGTCTGATATACTCACATCTCTCACTATAACACTGTCTGATATACTCACACCTCTCACTATAACACTGTCTGATATACTCAGACCTCTCACTACAACACTGTCTGATATACTCACACCTCTCACTATAACACTGTCTGATATACTCAGACCTCTCACTACAACACTGTCTGATATACTCACACCTCTCACTATAACACTGTCTGATATACTCACACCTCTCACTATAACACTGTCTGATATACTCACACCTCTCACTATAACACTGTCTGATATATTCACACCTCTCACTATAACACTGTCTGATATACTCAGACCTCTCACTACAACACTGTCTGATATACTCACACCTCTCACTATAACACTGTCTGATATACTCAGACCTCTCACTACAACACTGTCTGATATACTCACACCTCTCACTATAACACTGTCTGATATACCCCACACCTCTCACTATAACACTGTCTGATATACCCCACACCTCTCACTATAACACTGTCTGATATACCCCACACTTCTCACTATAACACTGTCTGATATACCCCACACCTCTCACTATAACACTGTCTGATATACTCACACCTCTCACTATAACACTGTCTGATATACCCCACACCTCTCACTATAACACTGTCTGATATACTCACACCTCTCACTATAACACTGTCTGATATACTCACACCTCTCACTATAACACTGTCTGATATACTCACACCTCTCACTATAACACTGTCTGATATACTCAGACCTCTCACTATAACACTGTCTGATATACTCAGACCTCTCACTACAACACTGTCTGATATACTCACACCTCTCACTATAACACTGTCTGATATACTCAGACCTCTCACTACAACACTGTCTGATATACTCACACCTCTCACTATAACACTGTCTGATATACTCACACCTCTCACTATAACACTGTCTGATATACTCACACCTCTCACTATAACACTGTCTGATATACTCACACCTCTCACTATAACACTGTCTGATATACTCACACCTCTCACTATAACACTGTCTGATATACTCACACCTCTCACTATAACACTGTCTGATATACTCACACCTCTCACTATAACACTGTCTGATATACTCACACCTCTCACTATAACACTGTCTGATATACTCACACCTCTCACTATAACACTGTCTGATATACTCACACCTCTCACTATAACACTGTCTGATATACTCACACCTCTCACTATAACACTGTCTGATATACTCACACCTCTCACTATAACACTGTCTGATATACTCAGACCTCTCACTATAACACTGTCTGATATACCCCACACCTCTCACTATAACACTGTCTGATATACTCAGACCTCTCACTATAACACTGTCTGATATACTCAGACCTCTCACTATAACACTGTCTGATATACCCCACACCTCTCACTATAACACTGTCTGATATACTCACACCTCTCACTATAACACTGTCTGATATACCCCACACCTCTCACTATAACACTGTCTGATATACCCCACACCTCTCACTATAACACTGTCTGATATACTCAGACCTCTCACTACAACACTGTCTGATATACTCACACCTCTCACTATAACACTGTCTGATATACTCACACCTCTCACTATAACACTGTCTGATATACTCACACCTCTCACTATAACACTGTCTGATATACTCACACCTCTCACTATAACACTGTCTGATATACTCACACCTCTCACTATAACACTGTCTGATATACCCCACACCTCTCACTATAACACTGTCTGATATACTCACACCTCTCACTATAACACTGTCTGATATACTCACACCTCTCACTATAACACTGTCTGATATACTCACACCTCTCACTATAACACTGTCTGCTATACTCACACCTCTCACTATAACACTGTCTGATATACTCACACCTCTCACTATAACACTGTCTGATATACTCACACCTCTCACTATAACACTGTCTGATATACTCACACCTCTCACTATAACACTGTCTGATATACTCACACCTCTCACTATAACACTGTCTGATATACTCAGACCTCTCACTATAACACTGCCTGATATACCCCACACCTCTCACAGTAACACTGTCTGATATACCCCACACTTCTCACTATAACACTGTCTGATATACCCCACACCTCTCACTATAACACTGTCTGATATACCCCACACCTCTCACTATAACACTGTCTGATATACCCCACACCTCTCACTATAACACTGTCTGATATACCCCACACCTCTCACTATAACACTGTCTGATATACCCCACACTTCTCACTATAACACTGTCTGATATACCCCACATCTCTCACTATAACATTGTCTGATATACCCCACACCTCTCACTATAACACTGTCTGATATACTCACACCTCTCACTATAACACTGTCTGATATACTCACACCTCTCACTATAACACTGTCTGATATACCCCACACCTCTCACTATAACACTGTCTGATATACTCACACCTCTCACTATAACACTGTCTGATATACTCACACCTCTCACTATAACACTGTCTGATATACTCACATCTCTCACTATAACACTGTCTGATATACTCACACCTCTCACTATAACACTGTCTGATATACTCAGACCTCTCACTACAACACTGTCTGATATACTCACACCTCTCACTATAACACTGTCTGATATACTCAGACCTCTCACTACAACACTGTCTGATATACTCACACCTCTCACTATAACACTGTCTGATATACTCACACCTCTCACTATAACACTGTCTGATATACTCACACCTCTCACTATAACACTGTCTGATATACTCACACCTCTCACTATAACACTGTCTGATATACTCAGACCTCTCACTACAACACTGTCTGATATACTCACACCTCTCACTATAACACTGTCTGATATACTCAGACCTCTCACTACAACACTGTCTGATATACTCACACCTCTCACTATAACACTGTCTGATATACCCCACACCTCTCACTATAACACTGTCTGATATACCCCACACCTCTCACTATAACACTGTCTGATATACCCCACACTTCTCACTATAACACTGTCTGATATACCCCACACCTCTCACTATAACACTGTCTGATATACTCACACCTCTCACTATAACACTGTCTGATATACCCCACACCTCTCACTATAACACTGTCTGATATACTCACACCTCTCACTATAACACTGTCTGATATACTCACACCTCTCACTATAACACTGTCTGATATACTCACACCTCTCACTATAACACTGTCTGATATACTCAGACCTCTCACCATAACACTGTCTGATATACTCAGACCTCTCACTACAACACTGTCTGATATACTCACACCTCTCACTATAACACTGTCTGATATACTCAGACCTCTCACTACAACACTGTCTGATATACTCACACCTCTCACTACAACACTGTCTGATATACTCAGACCTCTCACTATAACACTGTCTGATATACTCACACCTCTCACTATAACACTGTCTGATATACTCACACCTCTCACTATAACACTGTCTGATATACTCAGACCTCTCACTATAACACTGTCTGATATACCCCACACCTCTCACTATAACACTGTCTGATATACTCACACCTCTCACTATAACACTGTCTGATATACTCAGACCTCTCACTACAACACTGTCTGATATACTCACACCTCTCACTATAACACTGTCTGATATACTCACACCTCTCACTATAACACTGTCTGATATACCCCACACCTCTCACTATAACACTGTCTGATATACTCACACCTCTCACTATAACACTGTCTGATATACCCCACACCTCTCACTATAACACTGTCTGATATACCCCACACCTCTCACTATAACACTGTCTGATATACTCAGACCTCTCACTACAACACTGTCTGATATACTCACACCTCTCACTATAACACTGTCTGATATACTCACACCTCTCACTATAACACTGTCTGATATACTCACACCTCTCACTATAACACTGTCTGATATACTCACACCTCTCACTATAACACTGTCTGATATACTCACACCTCTCACTATAACACTGTCTGATATACCCCACACCTCTCACTATAACACTGTCTGATATACTCACACCTCTCACTATAACACTGTCTGATATACTCACACCTCTCACTATAACACTGTCTGATATACTCACACCTCTCACTATAACACTGTCTGCTATACTCACACCTCTCACTATAACACTGTCTGATATACTCACACCTCTCACTATAACACTGTCTGATATACTCACACCTCTCACTATAACACTGTCTGATATACTCACACCTCTCACTATAACACTGTCTGATATACTCACACCTCTCACTATAACACTGTCTGATATACTCAGACCTCTCACTATAACACTGCCTGATATACCCCACACCTCTCACAGTAACACTGTCTGATATACCCCACACTTCTCACTATAACACTGTCTGATATACCCCACACCTCTCACTATAACACTGTCTGATATACCCCACACCTCTCACTATAACACTGTCTGATATACCCCACACCTCTCACTATAACACTGTCTGATATACCCCACACCTCTCACTATAACACTGTCTGATATACCCCACACTTCTCACTATAACACTGTCTGATATACCCCACATCTCTCACTATAACATTGTCTGATATACCCCACACCTCTCACTATAACACTGTCTGATATACTCACACCTCTCACTATAACACTGTCTGATATACTCACACCTCTCACTATAACACTGTCTGATATACCCCACACCTCTCACTATAACACTGTCTGATATACTCACACCTCTCACTATAACACTGTCTGATATACTCACACCTCTCACTATAACACTGTCTGATATACTCACATCTCTCACTATAACACTGTCTGATATACTCACACCTCTCACTATAACACTGTCTGATATACTCAGACCTCTCACTACAACACTGTCTGATATACTCACACCTCTCACTATAACACTGTCTGATATAGTCAGACCTCTCACTACAACACTGTCTGATATACTCACACCTCTCACTATAACACTGTCTGATATACTCACACCTCTCACTATAACACTGTCTGATATACTCACACCTCTCACTATAACACTGTCTGATATACTCACACCTCTCACTATAACACTGTCTGATATACTCAGACCTCTCACTACAACACTGTCTGATATACTCACACCTCTCACTATAACACTGTCTGATATACTCAGACCTCTCACTACAACACTGTCTGATATACTCACACCTCTCACTATAACACTGTCTGATATACCCCACACCTCTCACTATAACACTGTCTGATATACCCCACACCTCTCACTATAACACTGTCTGATATACCCCACACTTCTCACTATAACACTGTCTGATATACCCCACACCTCTCACTATAACACTGTCTGATATACTCACACCTCTCACTATAACACTGTCTGATATACCCCACACCTCTCACTATAACACTGTCTGATATACTCACACCTCTCACTATAACACTGTCTGATATACTCACACCTCTCACTATAACACTGTCTGATATACTCACACCTCTCACTATAACACTGTCTGATATACTCAGACCTCTCACCATAACACTGTCTGATATACTCAGACCTCTCACTACAACACTGTCTGATATACTCACACCTCTCACTATAACACTGTCTGATATACTCAGACCTCTCACTACAACACTGTCTGATATACTCACACCTCTCACTACAACACTGTCTGATATACTCAGACCTCTCACTATAACACTGTCTGATATACTCACACCTCTCACTATAACACTGTCTGATATACTCACACCTCTCACTATAACACTGTCTGATATACTCAGACCTCTCACTATAACACTGTCTGATATACCCCACACCTCTCACTATAACACTGTCTGATATACTCACACCTCTCACTATAACACTGTCTGATATACTCAGACCTCTCACTACAACACTGTCTGATATACTCACACCTCTCACTATAACACTGTCTGATATACTCACACCTCTCACTATAACACTGTCTGATATACCCCACACCTCTCACTATAACACTGTCTGATATACTCACACCTCTCACTATAACACTGTCTGATATACCCCACACCTCTCACTATAACACTGTCTGATATACCCCACACCTCTCACTATAACACTGTCTGATATACTCAGACCTCTCACTACAACACTGTCTGATATACTCACACCCCTCACTATAACACTGTCTGATATACTCACACCTCTCACTATAACACTGTCTGATATACTCACACCTCTCACTATAACACTGTCTGATATACTCACACCTCTCACTATAACACTGTCTGATATACTCACACCTCTCACTATAACACTGTCTGATATACCCCACACCTCTCACTATAACACTGTCTGATATACTCACACCTCTCACTATAACACTGTCTGATATACTCACACCTCTCACTATAACACTGTCTGATATACTCACACCTCTCACTATAACACTGTCTGCTATACTCACACCTCTCACTATAACACTGTCTGATATACTCACACCTCTCACTATAACACTGTCTGATATACTCACACCTCTCACTATAACACTGTCTGATATACTCACACCTCTCACTATAACACTGTCTGATATACTCACACCTCTCACTATAACACTGTCTGATATACTCACACCTCTCACTATAACACTGTCTGATATACTCACACCTCTCACTACAACACTGTCTGATATACTCCACACCTCTCACTATAACACTGTCTGATATACTCCACACCTCTCACTATAACACTGTCTGATATACTCACACCTCTCACTATAACACTGTCTGATATACTCACACCTCTCACTACAACACTGTCTGATATACTCCACACCTCTCACTATAACACTGTCTGATATACTCACACCTCTCACTATAACACTGTCTGATATACTCACACCTCTCACTATAACACTGTCTGATATACTCACACCTCTCACTATAACACTGTCTGATATACTCACACCTCTCACAGTAACACTGTCTGATATACTCACACCTCTCACTATAACACTGTCTGATATACTCACACCTCTCACAGTAACACTGTCTGATATACTCACACCTCTCACTATAACACTGTCTGATATACTCACACCTCTCACTACAACACTGTCTGATATACTCCACACCTCTCACTATAACACTGTCTGATATACTCCACACCTCTCACTATAACACTGTCTGATATACTCACACCTCTCACTATAACACTGTCTGATATACTCACACCTCTCACTACAACACTGTCTGATATACTCCACACCTCTCACTATAACACTGTCTGATATACTCCACACCTCTCACTATAACACTGTCTGATATACTCACACCTCTCACTATAACACTGTCTGATATACTCACACCTCTCACTACAACACTGTCTGATATACTCCACACCTCTCACTATAACACTGTCTGATATACTCCACACCTCTCACTATAACACTGTCTGATAGAGCCTCTTGCAGATTTCCGCACCTTCAGTATTTTGCTTTTTTTTCATTTCTAACAGTTGTCAATTGGATTTCCCAATTTTCAGGAAACTTGGCAGCTTGATCAAGGTGAGGACTTGTCAGATCCTGAAGGTCACTGCCTTCACACCTGCCAGTTGCCTGTCTAAGGAGCCCTCCACGACTAGCAATATCCCCCAAGACCAGCCCCTCCCCCAAGATCAGCCCCTTCCCTCAACCTCCCCCTCCACAGCCTCTGGAGGTATCCCAACTTTTGGGTTCCCTCCCATTTTCTGACCAATTGTCCTTCTGCAGGTCAGGCGAGTAAAAAATCATCCCCTTTGGTGGGATTTACCTGATTGACCCAGCGAGGAGGGGGTTGAAGGCGTACAGCCAGTCTTGCATCTCTTTATCGTTGCAGGCTTGTAGCAGTATCCCACGATGTTCAGTGCACACAGCAAACGTGTTTGGAGTCTGCAACATGAACAAATATCCAAACGAGAGGGTCAGATATCAGCACAGAATCCCTCCAGTGCAGAATGAGGTAATCCGGCCCATTGAGTCTGCTCCGATTCTCCAAAAGAGCATCCCATCCAAGCCCCCCCCTCGTCCTATCCCCGTAACCCTGCACATTTACCATGGTTTATCCACCTAACCTACATATTTTTGTGCACGAAGGGCCCGATTTTACCATTTTCATTCTAAGTGCTGAATCTGGAAAACTGTTCTCAGGCGCCCGGATACGTGAGTCTGACGCGCTGTGGGCGGGGCTTATCGTGCCTGAAACGATCGGGGCTTTGAACTGTGCATGCGCAGTTAGAAAAAAAATTTGAAGAAGCGCAAAAAGCGGCCCGGGAGCGAAAAGCGGGAGCGGTGGCCCCCACAGACATCGCCCCACCCCCACAACATAACTGTCCCCCTTATCCACCCTCCCCCCGCTACCCAGACCAATCACGATCCCCTGCCCCCTTCCCTCACACCGACTGCGTGCAGAGTGGCAGTGGACCCCCCCTGCCCCTGTCCACCCCCCCTCCCCCACCAGAGATCCATCTGGCCTCCACCTCCCCCCCCCCCCACCCCCCACCCCCGCCGCACCAGTGAGCAATCGGACCTCTCCCCCCCCCGCCGCTAATCACCAGTGAGCGATCGCCCCCCACCCCACCAGAGATACATCTTACCTGCCCCCCTCCTCCCCCCACTCCAGAGAATGATCTGCCCCCCCCCCCCCCCCCCCCCCCCAAGAGAATGATCTGGCCTCCCCACTGCCCCAGAGAATGATCTGCCCCCCCCCGCCCCCAAAATGATCTGGCCTCCCCCCCCCTCCCCCTCTTCCAGAGGTACATCTTACCTGCCTCCTCCTCCCTCCCCACCCCCTCACCAGAGAATGATCTGGCATCCCTCCCTCCATCTCGCACCCCGCCCACCTGCCAAGAGAATGATCCGGCCTCCCTCCCCCCCCCCACCCCAGAGGTTTATCTGACCCGCCTCCTCCTCCCTCCCCACCCCCTCACCAGAGAATGATCTGGCCCGTCTCCACCACCCCCCCTGCCCCAACCAGACAACGATCGGGCCTCCCTCACCAGAGAATGATCTGGCCCGCCTCCCTCCCCCACCGATCTGAGTCAGAGAGCCGTTGAAAGCTCGGAACTTACCTCTTCAGAAGCTGGGAGCGCCCGAAACAGACTTTTTGCCGAGCATGTCTGTTTTGCGCTGAATCTGGACACGCGAACGCGATGGTAAAGGGGGAAACGCTATAAGGTTGGGTGGGCAGTTCATTAATTCAACTGAAATGCATGCAAATGCATTTAAATCGCCGTTGCGCCCATTTCGGGCGCGAATCGGATCGCGGCCATTCCCGGGCCTCGGTAAAGTGGCCATCTGCGCAGATGCGGGCATGGATTGCATTTATGGCCTCACGCCCGACTTTACCTACATTTTCGTACCTGAAAACGGGCACGACGCAATGGTAAAATTTGGCCCTAAGGGGCAATTTAGCATGGCCAATTTACCTAATCTGCTCATCAATGCAAGTCAGAGGAGCATTGCAAACAGTGGTTCAACAGCCTTTAAAGAAATACTGAGCCTGCTGCAGAAGTTGTTCATCTTGCCATGGGCAATCACTGTTTGGAGACCAAGTGCTTCCCCAGGAACAAACAATAACAGTAACATTGCAGACCCAGCAGCTCTGTAAAGTCGCTGTGTTTCCCTTATTGCCTAAAAGCTGATGTAATCCTGCCTCCAACAAATATCCCATCATTGGTTTTTGATGGACAGGAACCAACGGAAAGGGGACACCAGTGAATCCCAGCTCTGTTCACATCCCATAGCCCAGTGGATGATGATCTGAGGGTGAAGGCAATGTGGAGGGTTATTTCTGAAAAGGTCAGGGGTGAAATATTACAAAGACCTCATTATCAGCTGGCAGCTGAGGGGTTGGGGACAGTGGGGAGGGAAGCAATCAGTCACAGACTAGGAGGTGGACAGTCAGTCTGGGAGGCCATCGATGGTCAGTGACAGTCTGAGGGTCCAGTTAGTTAGTGACGGTCTGGGGTCAGTCACAGTCTGGGGAAAGGGGCTAGATGGTCAGTCACAGACTGGGGGAGGGGGGTAGATGGTCAGTTACTGTCTGGGAGAGGGGATAGATGGTCAGTTACTGTCTGGGAGAGGGGATAGATGGTCAGTTACTGTCTGGGAGAGGGGATAGATGGTCAGTTACTGTCTAGGAGAGGGGATAGATGGTCAGTTACTGTCTGGGAGAGGCAGGTATATGTCCTTAGGCAATTTAAAGAAATATTGTGCTGCTCCACCATCTAATCTGAAACTGCTAAAGAGAAACTCCTCCAAAAGGTCAAGTTGAAAAGTGACACATGAGTGCAAGGAATCTTCAGCAGTGACAAATCAAACTGTTGTGAGAGGTTGTGAACTTTGTCTACATTTAACACCATGACTGCAGCAATTGGCTGCAGCAATTTGTTACATTCCTGCAGGATGAAGGAGGGAGATTCAGATACCTTCAGCATGGCCTGTTGGTCCTCGCTGTACTCCACTTGTGCCGCTGACAGGTTAAGAATGGCCCGCTCCACTGTGTCCTTGTCAGTGTTGTAAATGTAGACGTACGGCCGTCGCACAACCACATAGCGCTTCACCCAGCCATTGGTCTGCGGCTCGAGGAAGTGCAAGGTCCCTTTCTTTGACACAATTGGACTGCAGGGTAAGAAAGAGTAACAGAACAGAGAAACTCCTTTAACAAGCACATCTTGCTGAAAAACAATCTTTATCTCAGTCTCTTCCAAACAGGCCACTGAATTAACATGGACTGGGTGGGCACAGGAAGGCAGTAGTTTGGCAATGCCTGAAGAGAGCTCCAAGAAATGGGCCAATTCTGGGGAGTTGCCAATCTCGATTCACTCTGCTGGATGACTGCATAGGCACAAGAAAGTAAAATACCCACAGAATGCTCAGGCAATATCCAAGCTTGGGCTGCTACTGTTTGCTTATTCAAGACTGAATCTCCCTTAGGGCAGCACAGTGGCTAGCACTGCCGCCTCACAGCACCAGGGACCTGGGTTCAATTCTGGCCTTGGGTCACTGTCTTTGTGGAGTTTGTACATTCTCCCCGTGTCTGCATGGGTTTCCTCCGGGTGCTCCAGTTTCCTCCCACAGTCCAAAGATGTGCGGGTTAGGTTGATTGGCCATGCTAAATTAACCCCAGTTTCAGGGGGATGAGAAGATAAACATGAGGGGTTATGTGAGTAGGGCCTGGGTGGGATTGTGGTCAGTGCAGACATGATGGGCTGAATGGCCTTCCTCTGCACTGTAGGGATTCTATGATTCCATGAGATTGTTAGATCCCTGTTAAGTAAGGGTATTGAGAGATATGGAGCAAAGATGCAGGCAGGTCATTACCTAATTGAATGATAGAATGTGTTCGTGGGGCAGAATGGCCTACTCCTGATCCTATGCTTTCCCAATACAAAATCAGAGTGTATCAGAGGCTGGTTTTGGAGTTTTCCTTCCCCCACTACTCTAGTTGAGTAGGGGGAGGGGTTAGGGGGGGAAAGACGTTTCCAACAGGTAGCTGGTGTCCCTGGACATATAATGATGAGGAGCAGGTACTCCCTCACTAGCAACACCAAGCCCACATTGGCACCTCTTATAGCTGCCCTGGCTAAAGCCAGGGGGCGGCACGGTGGTACAGTGGTTAGCACTGCTGCCTCACAGAGCCAGAGATCCGGGTTCGATTCCCGGCTTGGGTCACTGTCTGTGTGGAGTTTGCACATTCTCCTCGTGTCTGCTTGGGTTTCCTCTGGGTGCTCCGGTTTCCTCCTACAGTCCAAAGATGTGCGGGTTAGGTGGATTGGCCATGCTAAATTGCCCCTTAGTGTCAGGGGAACCAGGAGAGTAAATGTCTGGGGTTATGGGGATAGGGCCCGGGTGGGAGTGTTGTCTGTGCAGACTCGATGGGCCGAATGGCCTCCTTCTGCACTGTAGGGATTCTATGTTCTATGTTCTAACTGAATGCAGCAAGCTGGCTCCTGCAGCTCAGTAGCATACTGTGTGGACAAATACTCATGGGTGTAAAATAAACTTGAAAAGCATAAAGAGAGACTGACACCACTGGTAAAGGGTGGCTGACTTCACTGATGTTGCACGAGTCTGCTAAATATAGTAGAGGTCACTTTACCACCGTACCTCACTCTAATCTCCTGGATGTCAGCTACAAACATTCGAGTGCTTTCCTTCTCATCCTTGCCAGCAACAGGAGATTTCTTAAGTTCACCTTCTTGTGGTGAATCAGCATCAGGACTGATTGCTCTGGATTGGGTCTCGGGGGTCCTGGTAAGAGAGTAAAATGTTCAAGAAATGTAACTTCATCACCACATACATTTTGGTCATCTATTCCAGATGATTGACGACTTTCTATAATTAACTGGATGTGGAAATTGCTGGCAGGGCCAGTGGTGATAGTCTGCCTCTAACAGACCTTTACCGAGTAACTTGTTTGGCCATTTCAGACAGCAGTTAAGAATGATCCACATTGCTGTAGCTGGAGGCATAGACAGGCCAGACCAGGTAAGAATGGCAGATTTCCTTACCTAAAGGACATTAGTGAACCAGTTAAGTTTTTAATGATAATTCAGTTGTTTTATGATAATCATTTCTCTTGCCAGCTTTTTATTCCAGATTTATATAAATACCTCAGCAGCTACAGCGGGACTTGAACTCATACCTTCATATCATTAATCAAGTCCTCTAGAGATCTTGTCCAGTAACATAATCAAGAAGCCACTGTTCCCATAACACTCTAGAAAAGAAGATAGCCTAAATGCTTATATTTTATCCTCATTCCCATCCTGCTCTACCTCATTCAAATAACCAATCATCCAAACAGGAGCTATTCTTTTCATCATTATAAAAACTTCAATCACATTGCGTTAAAGTTTATGCTTCTCCGATGAAAAACATCCCAGGTTCTCGAGCTTATTCTGGAAGCTCAAGACAAGGCTAACATAATGATGAAACTTCTTCCAGCTTCTCCAGGGTTTTATAGTTCCTCTGACATCCAAGGGACCAAAACTGAACTCAGCATTACAAATATCAGTCTTCAGCCAATTTGATTAATCACGTGAAGAAATGGCTGAAGGCACTGGATACTGCAAAGGCAATGGGCTCTGACAATATTTCAGCAATAGCACTGAAGATGTGCTTCACAACTTGCTGCACCCCGAGCCAAGCTGTTCCAGTACAGCTACAGCACTAGCATCTACCTGGCAATGTGGAAAATTGCTCAGGTATGTCCTGTGCACAAGACAAATCCAACCTGGCCCATCAGTCTACTCTCAATCATCAGTAAAGTGATGGAAGAGGTCATCAACAGCACTATAAAGCACCAATTACTCAGTAATAACCTGCTCACGGATGCCCAGTTTGGGTTCTGCCAGGATCACTCAGCTCCTGATCTCATTACAGCCTTGGTTCAAGCATGGACAAAAGAGCTGAATACCAGAGGTGAGGTGCAAGTGACCGCTCTTGACATCAAGGCAACATTTGACTGAGTGTGGCATCAAAGGGCCCTAGCAAAACTGGAGCCAATGGGAATCAGGAGGAAAACCTTCCACTGGTTGGAGTCATACCTGGCACAAAGGAAGATGGTTGTGGTGGTTGGAGGTCAATCATCTCAGTTCTAGGACATCACCACAGGAGTTCCTCAAGGTAGCTTCATAGGCCCAACCATCGATTTGATTTGATTATTATTGTCATATGTATTAGTATACTATGAAAAGCACTGTTTCTTGCGCACTATACAGACAAAGCATACAGCACATAGAGAAGAGAGGGTGCAGAATGTAGTGTTTCATTCATAGCTAGGGTGTAGTGAAAGCTCAACTTAATACGAGCCATTCAAAAGTCTGATTGCAACAGGGAAGAAGCTGTTTTTGAGTTGGTTGGTATGTGTCCTCAGTCTTTTGTATCTTTTCCTGACAGAAGAGAGTATGTCCGGGATGCATGGAGTCCTTGATTATGCTGACTGGTTTTCCGAGGCAGCGAATCGTGTAGACAGAGTCAATGGATGGGAGGCTGGTTTGCGTGATGGACTGGGCTTTGTTCACAACCCTTTGTAGTTTCTTGCGGTCTTGGGCAGAGCAGGAGCCAGACCAAGCTGTGATACAACCAGAAAGAATGCTTTCTATAAAAGTTGGAGAGAGTCATAGTGGACATGCCAAATTTCCTTAGCCTCCTGAGAAAGGAGTGGCATTGTGGGCTTTCTTAATTATAGCGTTGGCATGGAGGGACCAGGACAGATTGTTGGTGATCTGGACACCTAGAAACTTGAAGCTTTCAAACTTTGCCCCCGTCGATGTAGACAGGGACACGTCCTCCATTATGCTTCTTGAAATCGATGACTCTCTCCTTCGTTATTGTCGTTGCACCAGTTCACCAGGTTCTCTGTCGCTTTGCTGTACTCCGTCTCATCATTGCTTGAGATCTAACCCACTACGGTGGTGTCATCAGCAAACTTGAAAATCGAGTCGGAGGGGAATTTGACCACACAGTCATAGATGTGTAAGGAGTATAGTAAAGGGTTCGGAACACAGCCTTGTGGGGCACCGGTGTTGAGGATGATCGAGGTGTTGTTGTTATTGCCTATCTTTATGATTGCAGTCTGTGGGTTAGGAAGTCTAGGATCCAGTTGCAGAGGGAGGAGACAAGTCCCAGGCCAGAGTTTGGAGATGAATGATGGTGTTCAAGGCTGAGCTGTAGTCAATAAATAAGAATCTGACATAGGTGTCTTTGTCATCTAGGTGTTCCAGGGTTGAGTGTAGGGCCAGGGAGGTGGCGTCTGCTGTGGCTCTGTTGCGGTTGCGGCGGTAGGCGAATTGTAGCGGATCCAGGCAATCTGGGAGGCTGGAATTGATTTGTGCCCAGATTAAGCTTTCGAAGCACTTCATAATGATGGATGTCAGAGCCTCTGGGTGATAGTCATTAAGGCACGCCACTTGGCTTTTCTTTGGTACAGGGATGATGGTCGGCTTCTTGAAGCAGATAGGGACCACAGATTGGTGTAAAGAGAGGTTGAAGATGTCTGCAAATACCCCCGCCAGCTGGTCCACGCAGGATCTGAGTGCTTGTCTAGATACCCCATCTGGGCCAGTCGCTTTCTGTGGGTTGACTTTCAAGGTTGCTTCGACGTCTGCGATAGTGACCCCAGACACAGGTTTGTCCGAGGCTTCCGGGGTGGAGGGTGTGCTCTCGCTGACCTCTTGCTCAAAACAGGCATAGAATGCATTGAGCTCATTGGGGAGGGGTGCACTGGTGCAGGTGATTCTACATGCCTTCATCTTGTAACCTGCTATGTCTTGCAGACCTTGCCATAGTCAGTGAGAGTCCGTATGGCTACCCTGGGACTCTAGATTAGTCCAACACTGTCGTTTGGCATTTCTGATGAATCTCCATTGATCATATTTGGATTTCTTGTATCGTAAGGAGTCTAAGAACACCAGGTTAAAGTCCAACAGGTTTATTTGGTAGCAAAAGCCACCAAATAAACCTGTTGGACTTTAACCTGGTGTTGTTAGACTTTTTACTGTGTTTACCCCATTCTAACGCCGGCATCTCCACATCATTTCTTGTATGGGTCAGGGTCGCCTGACTTTTACGCCTCAGACCTGGACTTCAGCAAGCAGTGGATATCCCTGTTCATCCATGGTTTCCGATTAGGAAACACACGGATTTGCTTCTTCGGCACACAGACTTCTACACACTTACTAATGAAGTCGGTTACTGTAGTGGCGTACTCGTTCAGGTTGATCACTGAGTTTTTAAATATTGACCAGTCCACTGACTCGAAGCAGTCCTGTAAGAGATCATCCAATTCCTCAGACCAACATTGCACGACTTTCCCGTTTCAGTTTTTGCTTGTAAGCCAGGAGCAGGAGCACAGTCTTGTGGTCTGATTGAAGTCCCCGGCCACGATGAACAAGGCCTCAGGATGTTTTGTCTCAAGGCTACTTGTGGTGGTGTATATTTCGTCAGCGCGGTCTTCACATCCTCATGGGGTGGGAAGTAAATTGCTGTCAGGGTAACGGAGGTGATCTCCCACAGAAGATAGTAGGGGTGGCATTTTAGCATCAGGTATTCTAGGTCCAGGGAGCAGAAACTCACCAATGTAGCTACGTCTAGACACCAAAAAGTGTTGATCAGAAGGCAGACCCCACCTCCCCTCGCCTTGCCTGAGGCCCTGTACAGTCCATTCGGTGGAGTGAGAAATCCTCTGGTTGTAGGGCACAGTCCGGTGAAGCAGGAGAGAGCCGTGTCTCCGTGAAACAGTCTCTTAGTTCCCTTTGAAAATTTTCAGCTGCTTCATCAATTACCTTTCTTCCATTATAAGGTCAGAAGTGGGGATGCTTGTTGATGACTGCACAATGTTTGCGACTCCTCAGATACTGAGGTGGTCCATGTCCAAATACAGCAAGACCTAGCCAATATCCAGGTTTGGGCTGACAAGTGGCAAATACATTTTTCGCCACACAAGTGCCAGGCAATCTCCAACAAGAGAAGCTCTAATTATCACCTTTTTACATTCATTGGTATTACCATCATTGAATCCCCCATTATCAACATCCTGGGGGTTACTATTGACCAGAAACTGAACTGAACTAGCCATATAAATACTGTGGCTACCAGAGCAGGTCAAAGGCTAGGAATCCTGCAGTGAGTAACTCGACTCTCCAAAGTCTGTCCACCATCTACTAGACATAAGTCAGGAATGTAATGGAATACTCTCCACTTGTCTGGATAATGCAGCTCAAACAACAATCAAGAAGCTCAACAGCATCCAGGACAAAGCAGCCCGCTTGATTCTACCCCTTCCACAAACATTCAATCCCTCCATCACTGACAAACAGTGGCAGCCGTGTGTACCATCTACAAGATGCACTGCAGGAACTCACCAAAGTTCCTTAGGCAGTACCTTCCAAACTCATGACCACTACCATCTAGAAGGATAAGAGCAGCAGATACCTGGGAACACCACTGCCTGGAAGCTCCCTGCCAAGTCATTCACCATCCTGACTTAGAGGAATATCGCTGTTCCTTTACTGTCATGGGTCAAAATCCTGAAACTCCCTCCCTAACAGCACTGTGGTTGTGCCTACACCTCAGGGACTACAGCAGTTTATGAAGGCATTACCATCTTCTCAAGGGCAACTAGGGATAGCAAATGCTGGCTGAGCCAGTGACGCCCACATCCCATGAATGAATTTTTTAAAACTTCAATAGAACACTTTATGATACATCTTACATTACAACACTCTCTGAAATGCCTCACACTTTGCACTACCACAGTCTCTGATATGCACTATACCCCTCATTGCCACACTTTTATATACACCGTACCTCTCAATGTAATAGACCCTGACTTATCCCACATCCTTCCGTGTATCCCTCTTGAAGTACAGATTCCCCATTAAGAACTGTTTGCAATCTGCTGCAGCTGTTCAGAAGCTGATTCTTCATTTCATGTATTACTGTAGGTGTCAGACAGTGTGTAAAGAGCACTTAGAGAAATCTATTGGGAAACATGGACTCTAACCTCAACTCTGAGGAGATGTACTGTCCTTCCAGCAAAGAGGGACAGGTAGAGGAGGGAGGCAGTGTGGTGTTGCTTAGCGTGGAGAATGACGTGTCTCTCGTCAGTGTGACGGACATCTCAGATATCTGAAAAATAGGAAGAGGAACAGTTTAATATTTTGCACCATCTTTTGAAAAGGCATCTTCTCATGGGCAATCTGCATCATTTTGATGCCAGTCTCTCTGTCTTTTTCTTCCCTTCCCACTTCCTTCCAAAGGCATGGAGTCCAGCTCCATGGTGGAGTCCAGCTCCAGTATCAAGGCTCGAGGGAATACCTAATCAAATATGGACAGAGGTGAGGGTATTTCACACCTGTGGCATTCTGTGGCATTCACACAGCTTATTGTTTAAGGCTGGATCAACACCTAAAGGCTATGGAGTTTCCAGGCTTCCTGTCTCTGTGTTTCATACTGGAAAAGGGGGGTAGAACAAAACTTAATAGCTACCATCAACTCCCCATTGTATCACAATGACCTCCCCTATAAACTAGACTAGGTGGACCTTAGAAGTGTTAAACCAGCAGTTGTGTGACCAAAGCTGGTTTCAAGGAGTATACCCTTATTACCTCAGGATTCAGCAGATCCATCAGAACCGTCTGTCGTCAGCAAGTCCGAGAACCAGACTCTGAAATTAGCTGCAAGTTATCGAGCATCCAAAGTACTTAACCTGTTCCAGTTTCAAAGTTCACCTGAGAACCAATCTCCTAAATATTCAACTACAAGAAAACCCACAACCCTTTGCTTTACAAGACCCTTGTTTCAACTTTAAATCATCAAATCCATTCAAGAAACCACAGGTCTGCCGCATGGGAGACTGGAAATCATAAATCAGAGACTAAATTAATTCTAATCTGTAAAAATGTACTATCTTTATCTGTATCCACTCACTGTTTTTGGCATCTGCACTTGAGACCAAGTGTGTGACTTTGTGTTAATGCAGATAAGTGTGTGAGAATAAAGAGCTTTCTTTATTTTAAACACGCAAAAACTTGCTGCAGAATTATTTAATTGGAATCCACACTCCAAGAAAAACAGACTGCCTTTAAACATACGTATTAGTGCAGTAAGAGAGTTGATACATTCTCTCCATGACACAACCAAATTATAAATACCTGTTAGCATTCACACACACACACACACGACTTAAAGTGAGCCCGCGTAATTTCTCAGCATACCTTGCTCTCGCTGGCACTGATACAAACATGGCTGTACTCTCTGTTAAATGTGTGGTTTAGAAGTCGGAGGCACTGGAAAAGAGAACAACACCCATGAATTTCTGATTTTGTTTTTCAATTTTCTTTCTACTCATGGCTGACCCAGTTTCCTCCAGATGGTAATGTGTGTCCTTATGGTCAGCACCTATCTGCAGTCAACACAGCCAATAATCAGTCAATGGAAGTTCTTTACTAAATCGCTCCCCTGACAATGCTGTACACTGCAACTGCCCTAAGTGTCTGTCCTGCACTGTACCCTTCCTCCACACTAATAGTCATGAACTATATTCCCATCAACAGCCCTCCCTTCTCAGTATTTAACACCATTCCCTTTGAGAGACCTGTACAATATCTATCCCTCCCATTGAGAGTTGTAGCAAAGGGCTGGAAGGAAGTTCTCCTGTTCTTCCTGACACTAAAGTAGCCCTGGAAAAGTTTGGTGTCTGGCCTCCCTTCAGCTGTCTAGTTTCCCAAGCCCTAGGAAATCGGGTCTCAGCAACTTAAGTTGAATGGCACAGTGGTTAGCACTGCTGCCTCACAGCGCCAGGGACCCGAGTTCAATTCATGGCTTAGGTCACAGTCTGTGCAGAATCTGCACGCTCTCCCCCGTGTCTGCTTGGGCTTCCTCCGGGTACTCTGGTTTCCTCCCAAGTCTGAAAGATGTGCTGGTTAGGTGCATTGACCATGCTAAATTGTTCCTCTGTACCCAAACAGGCACCAAGTGTGGCGAATGGGGGATTTTCACAGTAACTTCATTGCAGTGTTAACGTAAGCCTACTTGTGACACTAATAAATAAACTTTAAACTTAAAACATTAGGTAAAGAGTGGAAAATGGTGTCATTCTACCGATTGTCACCATTCACTTGATGAAAACATGAATTCACCAAGATGATTCTGGACTGAACTTATATTCTATTAAGGGGCAGCCAAGATCTCAAGCCACATTCCGTCGACCTCAGTAATATACAGTTCCAGTGGAAATATTCCCAGGCTCCTTACCTTGGCTGCTAACTCTTTCTGCCGTTCGGTGGTGGTGGTGGTGGTGTAGGCGGAGGTCGGTAGGTCATTACTTCCTGTCGAGTGCAGGCTATATGTTGAGGAGATGCTTTGGGATTCGCTAAGGTCCTCACTGGTGTATGAAGAGACTGAATCGCAGCCAGACCTCAGCGTGCTCTCTAACTTCTCACGCAGTAGTAGGTAGTGTCGTGTCTTTTCCACCTGAGGGTCACAAAACAGGTAGGGTGTCACCAAATAACTTACATACCTCAAAATATGGCTTCCTTCTGCAAGAGCAAGCACCCCCCTGCCTCTCCCTATGAGAGAGAGAGAATCCAATCTTCAGGACCCCCATCACAGAGTAAGCTTTTTCTAATTCAGTCTTGGGATGTAGGCATTGCTGACAAGGCAAACATTTATTACCCATCCTAATTGCCCTTGAGAAAGAGGTGGTGGGCTGCCTTCTTGTACTGTGGCAGTCAATATGGTGTCGGAACACCCACAGTGCTGTTAGGTTGTGGGGTGGAAGTGCATCGATGCTGGGGAGAGGATTTTGACCCAGCAATAACAAAGGAACAGCAATACAGTTTCAAGTAAGGATGGTAAGTGGCTTGGAGGGGAACCTGATTCCCGTGCACCTGCCTTGTCCTTCTAGGTGGCACAGGGTGCAGGTTTGGAAGATGCAGTTGAACAAGGCTTAGCAAGTTACTGCAATGTATCTTGTAGATGTTAAACACTGCTGCCACTGAGCATCGGTGGTGAAGGGTGTGAATGTTTAAGGTGATGGATGGGTGCCAATCAAGTGGGGCTGCTTTTTCCTGGAAGGTGTTGAGCTTCTTGAGTGTTGTTGGAACTGCACTCAGCCAGGCAAGCGAAGAATGTGCCATCACACTCCTCATTTGTGCCTTGTAGATGGTGGACAGGATTTGGGGAACAAAGTGAATTTCACCAGCAGGGTCTTGATCAGAGAGGGCATTTGAACTCCAGGCCCATCAACGGAGGAGATTTCTTCCTCAGATGCACTAGCAGAAAGGGAGTACTGCCCTTGTAATCCCAATTAATGAATGCTGCCCTCAGGACAAATGTTAGAGTCATAGAGGTTTACAGCATGGAAACAGACCCTTCCGCCCAACTTCTCCATGCCACCCTTTTTTTTTTAAAACCCCTAAACTAATCCCAATTGCCTGCATTTGGCGAGCTGAGCGAGGCCACTGTGCATGTGCCAATCTCAGCACTGACAGATTGGCGCGTGCGCAGTAGCCTGCTCAGGGTGCTGATTTCAGCCTCTCCAGTGGGGATAGGCCCTGCTCCCTAGTTATTAATGATATTCACGCTAGTGGCTTCCGCAGTGCACAGAGTGTGAGATTCTTCTCTGAGCTCCGGAGAGATTCTTCTCTGAAAAAAAAACAGCGTGAATTACTCCAGTTTTCATGGGAATTTGACATTTGGAGAATTCCGCCTACATTAAAAATTATTGTTTGAAATATTGAACATGTGTAACTTGGTGCAGTTTTTATAATACAGCTGAAAGTGGATTTACCACAAAAATAAGCAATTTTAATCAGTGTTTTCATCACCATCGGTGAGAAATTGGAATTTAAAGAACTGAAAATTGACTTTAAAAATCTATACAGAATCATTTATTGGTTTCAGAGTATATAGTAGTCAGTTTCTTAGTAAGTTATCATTTTTTATATATTTGAAGTAAAAAAAATGTATCTACAGGTGTTGCGACTTCGAAAATATGACTTGATTTATGAGTTCCCTCTAAGACCTGCAAACAGGAATTAAAAACAGAAACTCTCCACCGTGATTAATTTAACCTGGGGACATCGCCAGTTCTGTGGTTGGGCTGGCATTCAGCAAAGTGTTTAAACTGGCACAAAAAATTGCAGAACCTTGGTTTGCATAGACATAACTCAGCTTGAAATTTATCATTTTTTTGCACTGGTTTGACTGCTTTTGGGCAAAGTGCATGGTTAAAACCAGCTTAACCGAGCAGAAACTGCAGTCCTGTGTGTCCACTGGATGAAATACATGACTGAGTTCAGCAGGGATGCTCCTCGCCTCCTGCCAACAGATGAAGAACCTGCTGAAACTCATTCTCTGAACTCACACACAAAGAAAGAACACACTTGGTGAGATACCAGAGGGCACTAGTATCTGCAGAACTCAAACCCCAGCAAGGATCAGTTCCTTCATGAGGGGAGAGGAAAAAAAACAGATAATTCCCAAAGCGCTGGGTAAAATCCATATTTAGTTCACTATCTCTCCCATCGCCCAAAGCACCATTGCCCAGTCACAGGATTACAGTACCTCTTGTAACAGGCTGAGTTTCTCCAATTCCCACTGGTGGTCCAGAATGAGGCTATCGCTTCGGGGCCGCCAGCCGGCCAGATTCTCTTCCCCGCGGACATAGGCAACCGAAGTATCGAGGACCCGTCTGCGTCTTCGCTGCATGCCTGTAGATTACAATACCTCAGTGTCGCTTCAGGCCACAAAAACACAGTGGAACCTATTCTCTGAAGCATAGGTCCATGTAGATAAGTGCCAGTACATTGTGTGAACCACGGTCCCGGCAAGAAAACAACCCTATAGAGTATCCCTATCACTGGTCAATTGCTAGGCTTTGCTTATTTTAACTAAATTTCATTGAGATTCCCATATTACTGATTTTAACCCAAACTATTACTGATGTTAGTTCATTTCTATGACTGCCAATGCCTGGTTATGAAAGAAAGACTGGCATTTATACAGCACCTTTCATGAAGTCAGGGTATCCTAAAGCACTTTTCAGCCAATTAAGTCCTTTTAAATCACTGTTGCCTGTCAGAAATGCAGTTGTCAATTTGTGCACAGCAAGCTCTCATAACATACTGATGATCGGATAATGTGATTTTATAATATTGATCGAGGATAAACATTGGGCAGGCAGTGGGGATAATTCCACTGCTCTTCTTCGGAGTAGTTTCATAGGGTCATCCACCTGAGAGGGAAGACATAGGGCCGGATTTTCCAGCCTTTCCCACAGGCCGGATCTCCTTGTTCCACTGAAGACGAACTCCCTGTGGTGGGATGTGCAAGCCATGCAAAGCACCGTCGACATCAGGGAAGGGAGGGACTGGTAGATCCCGCTGATAGCCAATGGCAAGCCACCTCCACCAACCGGACAACACGCAAAGGGGGGATGGGGGGGGGAAGGAGAGCATAAAATCCTGGTGGTGCATTACTGCATGGTATTGTCAGCCTAGATTCCTGTGCTCAAGCCCTGTTTCTGTATCTTAGTTGTTTTCGGTCTGTCTATACAGACATGGTTGAGACACCTTTGTCATCTGGAGTGGCAGTCACCAGCCATATAAAGAATGACATTAGTAGTGCAGAGAATATTAGATTGTTGGTTCTGCCATCCCCCAACCCCCGCCTCTTCCCCCGCCCCCATACCTCCCCAGGCCCCACCCACCACCCAGTCAGCAAAAAACTCAACTCGCTGTAGTCTGACTTGGAACCGATATCTTTTCTTGGTTTAATGATTGAAAGGTATGAGTCTTATTTCTAGATTTCTAGTAGGAGAAAACAAGTTGGAAAAGAGCAAAATAGGCCAGAAATTACAACTGGTGATAATAGCAGATGGACAGATCACATAGTCCATCATCCTCAATTTTAGCAACTGCAATTCCCTGCAGTAATTTTTATCTTAAAAATATCTCTAAACCCTTCCAGGGGAAAAGATTGATTGCTTGAATGGCAAAATTATATCAGGCTCCTCAGAGGACCTGTGGGAAAAGAAAACTTGCATTTATATAGCAACATTAATGACCTCAAGACATCCCAAAATTCTTTACAGCCAATAAAATGTCTTTGAAGTGTTATGTGAGGGCAGGTAACCCCCTCCTCCTCAGCTACCCCACCCCGCCTCAACATCCTGCCTCCTTGAAACTGGCCCTGATGTGCGATGCACTATGCCTGCCTCCCACAGAGCCTAAAAATCAAGCTCCTAGGCACAGGAGCCTGGTCCTGACATGCAAATGAGCCTGGGGTCACAGAACCACACCATGGTGACAGCTGGCAGTGTCACCAATTAAAAACGTTACAATCAAGTGCCAGAATTGAAAACCCTCTGGAAAATAAATTGCAAACCTTCAGCCCTTTCACTTCTCTTCAATCATTTCTAAATTCACCACTGCTGCAGATGGGGTTTTGATATTTGCTTCAGGATTTTTCCCCCACAAGTAGTACTATCAAATGATGGAAATGGCTACATCTTACATTACGGCCTCATTGCACTCAAGGCCGATGCTTTCCACCTGCACCCTGTGAAGCACGGTTCACGTATAGTCAACCTTGGCACACATTCTGCAGCACAAGGACACGCAAAACCCCAGCATCTTTCTGAAATAATACATGCTCCAGCGAGTATAAGCAGTGTTACTTCAGACAGATGGTTCCTCTCTTTCCCGATCAGGTCCTACCTGGGCTTACAGCATCTGCCACCCGACACAGGCTCAGTTCGTATACACCAGTCACTCGGTTACTGTTGAATTAAAACAAAAGATTTTAAAAAGTCTTTACTGAGAGGCATTCAGTTCACAATATTAACATGCGCCACCTTACACAGCAACACTGTTAAAGCAAAGACCTCACTTACAGGGCATTTTCCCAATTAGTGCCATCCAGTGTTGGTTCTTTTAGTCATGTGACCAGGGAAATTAGACAGCACTCACTAAGACAGTTGAAAAATTGCCATATAGGTTTATCTGCGATTGAAAGTTGTGCTCTCCCTGTATCTGTTCTCCTGATCAGAAGGTGATTTCCTCCCATGCTATTCTCTCAGTCAGGAGGTAAGCTCTCTTTCCCGCCATCCCACCTGCCCCCACAACTTCAAATACTAGAAAACATAGAGCCAAACAGTGTCTTAACTTTAGAAATTATGCCACCTATCTTTCTCATCATCTGCCTCAGTCCCATCTCTCTCTCTCTCTCCAGAACAGTATTGATTCTGTGACTTTTTGCTTTAATGTATTTCCCTGGTAATTTATTAAAACAACTTGATTATCCTTTGGTTTAAAAGGTTCCTCCTGACTTCCTTTGCTGTTCTGAATTTATTCTTCGACAATCAATGTTCCCTGGAATTTGAACACGTCGCCAAGATCAGTTGCAGGCTGAAACATCCAATCCGGTCGGTCACCTCACAATCAGTTCCTCTCTGATGCGAATAAGTCCAATTCCCTTAATCTTTCTTCCAAGAAATTCCTTATGACTGGAAAATCTAATGGCAGTAGAGAGCATTCTTCACCTATGTCAGTCACAACTAACCAGAAATGACTACTGGTGATAATAATAGATGATTACTCACTCCATCATCCTCAATTTTAACAGAGTCACTGTTTCCATACAGCTATTTTAAAACTATAGTATATAAGCAGTTCTCCAATCTCCACCATTGGTGTATAGAAAACAGGGAGGGTGATGAATAAATTGATCCTTCAGCCTTCCACATCCCCAAGAAAGGACCTTTGTCTGCATTTAGAGAGGTAACAAGCACAGTCCCCGGTGCTACATATAGTATATAGGGTTAACAGATGAGTTATTCTAATATCCAACTGACTCTAGTCAGTGATGTGTTCGATTCTTTCTCTCTCAAGAGAGACTGGAGTCATGCCCAGGAGCTACGCGCCTACTTTGTAATCTGTCTAGGTGTAGTACTAATAAACACATGTTAAGCAGATGTCAGAATGTGTGTACAGTCTGTCTAAGAGCCAAGCCCCATGCCTGGAGCCCAAACAAAAAGAGCCAATCCCAAGACACTGCAGACTGCATGGTAGATAGTCCTAAGCCACTTTTACAATAAGGCTCCCATATGGTGACTAAGTTTGAGGGCAGGGTAAGCTAGACCAAATCTTAATGGGCATCTATCTCTGCTGTCACCATCAATTTTAAGATGTTACCAGCCACATAAACTTTGACAGTCTGTTCCTGGAGCACCTTTTGCAAGGAACACTTCTCTCATTGTTAGGAGAGCTAGCAAAGTTCAGCACAGCTAGAACCACAATCCTGTCCATCCTCTTTTGAGCAATAAGTCCATTGTCCGAAAATGAACACAATGTAAACTAGACAGCAAAGCCCAGATGAAGGTAGGCTCCTATTTTGTTTCCCCACTCACTTCTTTGTTTCATGACATAGGTACGTTGTCGAGGTTTTTAAGTTTTCTGAAGGAGCAAAGCCAACATTAAAATCCATTGCGCAGCTCAATCTTCCGAGATCCTACTCTACCTCACCCCATCCATTGCAGTTTAAAAGAATGAGGGGTTATCTGATTGAAATAAGATTCTGAAGGGGCTTGACAGGGTAGACATTGAGGGAATGTATTCTCTTGTGGGGGAATCTTGAACTAGGGGGCACAATTTCAAAATGAGGAGTCTTCCGTTCAAAATGGAGTTGAAGAAAAATCCCTTTCCCTCATTGATGATTAATCTTTGGAATTCTCTGCTGCCGAGAGCAATTGAGGCCAGGTTATTGAATATTTTCAAGGCAGAGTCGGACAGATTTTTGAACAATGAAGGAGTTCAGAGAGAGAGCCCATAAAGCGGTGGGAATTCAGAGAAAGAGAGAACCATAAAGCAACTGGAGTTCAGAGAGAGGGAGAGCCCATGAAGCAGTAAGAGTTTGGAGAGAGTACAGAAATTTACAGGAGTTTGGAGAGAACAAGCCTATAAAGTAGTGGGATTTTGGAGAAAGAGAAAGCAATGGGAGTGCAGAGAGAAAGAATCTAGAAAGAAATAGGGATGCAAAGAGAGCGAGAGACAGTCCATAAGCAGGTAGAGAGAGCTGAGAGTTTACAGATAAAATCTAAAAGTGTCATCACTGGACTTCTGTAAGTTGATTGGTTAGTAAGTATAGGCCTTTCCGGACTCGACACAGAGAAAATGATTGGTGAGTGATAGATGAGTTTTTATATTACATCATACTGTATACTTATGCTTTGCATCTGTCTTTACAAAAGAAGGAGATACTACCCAGACTGAGGTGAGAAAGGAGGTAACTGGTACACAAGAAAAATTTACAATTGAGGAAGAGGAGGAGTTAGAAAGGTGGTCTTTACTTAAAATTGATAAAGTACCAGAATCGGAGGATAGGCATCCAAGCATACTGAGGAAATTAATCTTCCAGTCTTCCTTAGACACAAGGATGGTGCCAAAGGACTAGAGAATTGCGGGTGTTACATCCTTGTTCAAAAAGAGGTATAAGGCTAAAGCTGGAAACTGACTTCACAACAGTTCGGGAGAAAATCAACAGCCACTTAGACAAGTGCAGAATAGTTAAGGAAAACCACCTTTGATTCATTAAGGGAAAATCATGTTTAACTAACTTGCTGGAGTTTTTTAAGGAGGTAACAGAAAAGGTTGATAAGGGCAACATTGTTGATGTGGTGTATATGTATTTTCAAAAGGCATTTGAAACAGTTCAACAGAACAAATTTGAGAGGAAAATTCTAGCACATGGAATAGACAGTAGAGACTTGGATAAGAAATTAGCTGAGTAACAGGAAACAGACAGTTGTGATAAATGATTGTTTTTCAGATTGGTGGAAGGTTTTAGTATAGTTCCCCAGGAGTCAATGATATTAATGACCTGGACTGTGGTGATCAGGGCATTGATTTCAAAGTTTGTAGATGATACAAAGATTGGAAATGTTATCAACTGTGATAAGGATTGTATTGAAATTCAAAAGGACATAGATAGGTTGATGGATTGGGCAGCCAGTGGAAGATGAAGTTCAATACAGTGAAGTGCGAGATGATTTGTTTTGGCAAGAAGAATATGGAGATAATATAAAATAAATTGAGAAACTCTAACGAGGTTCAGGAACAGAGGGACCTTGGTGTCTCTGTATATAAGTCATTGAAGATTGCGGAGCATGCTGAGAGAGCAGTTAATAAAATATATAGTATCTCAGGCTTTACTTTTAGGAACAATGAGCACAAGAGTAACGTTGAACATGTATAAGACACTAGTTAGGCCTCATTTGAAATACTGCGCCCAAGTCTGCGCACCAAACTTGAAGAAGGATATGAAGGCTTTCGAGAGAGTACAAAGGAGATGCACAAGAATGATTCCAGGGATAAAAAACTGCAGGTATGAGGATAGATTGGAGAGGTTGATACCGTTTTCCTTGCAGAGAAGAAAGCCTAGGGGAGACTTGATAGAGGTATTCAAGATCTTCAGGGGTATGGACAGGGTAAATAGCAAGAAACTGTTCCCACTCAAGAGAACGTCTAGGGACTAGAAAGCACACTTTCAAAACAATTGGCAAAAGAAATAAAAATGTGAGGGAAAAGTTGGTTGGAATCTGGAATGAACTTCCTGAGAGGGTGGTGGAGGCAGATTCAATCGAGGTATTTAAAAGGGATGTGCAAGGTTATGAGGTAAACTAGGTAGAATGCTCTTCCAGAGAACCAGTGCAGACTCAATGGGCCGAATAGTCTCCTTCTGCACTGTAAAGGAGTCATGGGTTATAGGGGACGGGCAGAAAAGTGGAGTTAAGGTCACAGTCAGACAAGTCATAATCTTATTAAATGGTGAAGAAGGCTCAAGGGGCTGAATGGGCCTTTTCCTGCTCCTGTTTCATATGACTTTATCCCTGTTTCCCTTTCCAAAATGTGGTGGTGACCTTGAGCTCAAACCCAAGACAGCCATCAGTACTTGAATATCGACCTCCGAGTTGAGAGGCCAATTCTTTCCCTGATTTATGGTTGATAAATCATGATATACAGTTCACCAGAAGAGAGTGAGCAACCCTGAGAGTGGCTGAAGATTATCAGTAGCAGTCAGCTTCCTACCTCTCTGAAGCTTTGAGGGTTCCACTGCCAAAGAGGTTGCGAATGGAGCGAGAGGCCGGCAGCCTGGCATCTCGGGTATAGAATACCATGCAGAAGTCTTTGGTAACGACTGCAGGCTGTGTACAGTTCTCCATCTGCAAGAAAAAACAAAAGATTTACAAGGAGTTCAACAATGTTAATTAACAATGATTCTTGTTTCTTGCTCCCTTTGACTTGAACTTTTCTCCCCAGTTCATCCTTCCAGTAATGTTGGTAAATCTGAGAGTTGTATCTTAACGGAGATGTTGCTGTGTTTAAAAGGGAATTATTTCTTGGTTGCTTAGAAGTGCCATTAAATTTCTCGTCTGCAGTCACAGTGGAAAGATATTTCACATTAAACAACCTTACTCATGGGAAAGTTCCAGGATGGTTTGTGAGGGAACTTAAAACTCACTGGTGCAGCAGAGAGGCTTATGAGGCATATAGCTGAAAGTGAGAGTTTTACTCTGTAAAATTAGCCTATGCTGTTTCTATCCCAGGGATGTTTGCTGGGACAGTATAGAGGGAACTTTGCTCTGTATCTAGCCTGTGCTGTATCTATCCTGGAAGGATTTGTTAGGACAGTATAGAAGATGCTTTACCATGTACCTAACTCGTGCTGTACATGTCCTGAGGGTGTTTGGTGAAACCTCACAAAAAGACCTTTACTTCATATTTAAGCTATGTGGTACATGTCATGGGAGTGTTTCACGAGACTGAGGGAGCTTTACTTTGTATCTAATCCATGTTGTACCTGCCCTTGGAATGTTTCAGGGATAGTGTAGAGAGAGCTTTATTCTCTATCCAATCCCATGCTATACCTGCACAGGGAGTGTTTGATGCTGGGACTGGGTGCCTGCAACACAAACGGTGTCATTTCTAGGATTAACATTGCTCATATTACAGTAAACAAGGAGGAGGGATGCGGACCCTCAGTTTAGTTGAAGCAAACTCCCACCTCCAAATATGCTGACAATGTCATGTAGATCTTCTCTCCATACGGTGTCACTCTGTTCAGCAGCAGGGAGTTGTGCATGGAGCTATCCCAGCCTGCTTCAAATCGGTAAAAGGTTCTGCAAAAAGGGCACTATCCAGTCAGCTCGCATTATTTCTCAAACACAGCTCTGATACCTTGATTTTGCTTTCTTCTACAAATAACAGGAGGTACTGGGAGAGATAACAGCCCCACACACAGCCTGAGAATCAACAATAAATACTTCAGGACAGTCTGTCCCTTATTACCTCCACCACAAGTAGGGTGGGCCCAGTGAAGAACAAATCAGCTTGTTGGTGAGGCAGCAGTGCAAGCAACTGTGCTGTCCATTGCCACCGTGCTGCCTAATCTTTCTCCCCCTCGACTCCTGACATCCACCTCTCGATCTCCCTCCCTTTTGTCTCTTGACCCCCTCCCCGATCCTCCACCATGACCCCTAAGCCCCCTCGTCTTGACCATCATTACCATGTTGCCATCTCAATCAGTTATATTATCTCTTAGTTGAACAGTTTTTACAAAGCAGTTTTTGTTGTAATAAAGCTTGCACTCAGCATCAACAGCTGCTTATTCTTGTCATAGTGCTATTTGTTTCTATTACCACTAATTTCCTGATGAGATTGTGTTCTCTTTGGATGTGACGTACCTCTGCACACACACAGGACGTAATTTTACAGCCCAACCCGGGATCTTCCAGTCCCAACAAAATCAATGGACCTTTGAATGGTTCACCGCATTTCACGGCCCTGCCCCCACTGCGATGGGGCAGTTAAATTTCACCCACAATATAACTGATTAATGCCCTTAAAAATCTGGCTGAAACAAGAGAAGGATCTCCTGGGGTCCTAGTGCCCAAAGTTATCGGAAATCAATTCTATTGCTCCCCATGTCATTCTCAACTCCCTTATTTGTAGAGAAAGCAAGAAACAATTTCATGACGATTACAACACAAAAAACATTTTTCACACAATATCAATGTATCATTTTTTGAATTAATTTCAATGCTGGAGTTTTATAAAGTAATTTGTCATCAGACAAATTCTCAGTGAAAGATACAGAACACAAGCCATCGATGACAAACACAGTACAATACGTAAGGGACACAACGTGATCATCTGATGACCACTATTCAACACTTGAAGAAGACTGCAGCATGAAGAACGCAATACATGAGAAACAGGTGAAGTGTATAGCATACGAGGACACAAAACATGAAAAACATAAAGCGTGAAGAACGCAAGACATGTAGAATGCAAGGCAGACAGTAAACGGCATGGGACGAAGACAAGAGACAGCAAAACACTTCAGTTCCATATTTGTTACCCCTTTCAGATGGGTAACGTGGTAAACAGGGCATTTGTCATTATTTTCAGAGGGGAAGTCCATGTGTTTGGATTAGATTAGTGCAGTCTGCTTCTTACAAGCCTCCAACACTAATACTTGTTCAAGACTGCCCATAGAGCACAAGGGAGGTGAACTATCAGGATTGGGTGCCTAACGTGATGTAGCTGGATGTAAGGACGAGTTCACTAAGGACGAGTAACACTAAACTTGTGTATCCCTTTGCAGGGGAGACAGCAGGAAAATGGAGTTAAGGCCACAATCTCACATAATCCACGTAAAATGATTAAAGGAGTTGATAGGGAGAACTATTTCCTCTGATGACAAAGCCCAGAAGAAGAGAACATAATCTTAAAAGTAGAGCTAAGCTGCCCATAGGTGATCTCAAGAAGCAGTTCTGTCACACAGTGGAAATCTGAAATTCTATTTCCAAAGGGCTAGGTTGTTTGAAAATTAGGTTTGGGTATTAAGGGATAATGAACCAAAGCAGGTCAGATGCAGAACAGCCGTGATCCAATTGAATGGTCCAACAAGTACGATGAGTAGAACAGCTTACTGCTGTTCTTGCATCGTTAGCTGAGAACATTCACAAAACCCAGTAATTGAGGAGTGCACAGATACAGGGATCACCCACCACCCCACTCCAGGGTCTTGTGCTATATGTGCAAGCAGAGATGCTAACACTCAAAACACCTTCAGCACAGGCTTCTTCATCAGCAAGAGACTCTTACAGATCAGCAGTTATGCAATGAGGTAGATCAACCCCAGTGGATAGGAGCCTAATTCATAAGACAGACACGAGCGTCATGTCAGTAATTCTTGCACATTTAGCTTTCAGCAATTATTACTGAGAGGTCTTATGGCGCAGTGGCCCTGCCTCTGAGCCAGAAGCTCCAGTTTGAATTTCAGGACTTGATGGTCAAGGCGTGCAAAATGAACCAGCCGGAGAGTTACATAATTCAACTCTGCGTGGGATGTTTTTGTTGCTACTCACGACTCTTGGTGTGGCTTGAAGTCAGAGAGTTAAATGGGATAACCTATTGTTTTCTGCTGGGGGAGAGAGTGGAAACTGCTCGATGTGTCTCCCGTACCAACTCATTGCTGTGTCCAATTCCCCACTGCCCTCCCCCCTCCCCCGCAGTGTGAGGTTGGTTAGACTCTAAATCTTTAAACAGCTGTTTTGTAATTTGGAATCTGAAATAGATGGAGCAGCACGTGTGAAATCCGGTGCCTCACATCATTTCTCTTAATTCTACCTCATTTTTCCAATCATAGCACTTTGTGTTCACCTTCTGTTAAAGACGCTTCAGTTGCCATGAAAATGTTTTGCCTAGTTTTCAAACCTATTCTTAAGACCATGGCTTTGCATTTCTCCTGATGTTACTCCAACTCCCACATCTTGTTATGTTTGGTATGCATCTCAGTCATCATCATCCTGTGTTACTGATCATTTTAGTTAACTTTAATTCAGTTCTCTCACATGCTTGGCATCAATAACTCCTCCCAGATAAAATTCTACGCATCTCTATTGACATTAATCCAGCTCTCTTCCACTATCACTCAGTAACCCTTCTCCCCCAGCACCCTGTGTTGCTGACTGTATCTCTAATGACATTAATCCAGCTCCTCATACTGTCAGTCAGTGACCCCTCTCCCCCAGTAGCCTGTGTTACTGACTGTATCTCTATTGACGTTAATCCAGCTCACTCACACTGTCACTCAGTAACCTCTCTCCCCCAGCACCCTGTTACTGACTGTGTCTCTCCATTCCCTCACACTGTCAGGCTTAGTAACTCACTCTGATTATGCTGTTGCTGCTTATAATTACACTGAAATAGTGAACTGTACAGCAGCATAGAGTCAATGGATGTTAAGATCAAGTGTAGGATCAAGCCTGAGATCAGGTGTAATGCCTGTTCTTGTCCGCTTGGATCTTATATGTCTCTCGTGGAGACCATGAATTGGATTTAATTTGAATTGGTTTTTGGAGCAAGCGAGGAGCTGAATTAACTCTGTCCACCCTGCGCACTGACTTTGCACTCTGAGAAAGGAATAACTATTCTTAGTAACTACTTGTTTTCTAAACAAGTGCTCTGATAGTGAGCCTCCTTTTTGAGTGATGTGATCAGAAGAACAAGAGGCACTTGAAATGAAAGGCTAATGAGTGAGGTGGAGAGACCATAAGGTTGATTGGTGGCTGTGGGCTAGGGCCCTCGAATACTCCCTTGAGGGCAGAATCCATGCATATGCTTCATGAGCCCTGTCACTCAAACCAGGTTGCACCTTCTAGCCACTGATGTTGTCTTCTTGACTGAGGGGATTGGCCAGAACCCTAGGGAAAAAAACCTCAAGCTCTGATGGGGAGAGCAGAGGCCATTTGGTGACATGACAGAACGGTATTTCAAAGACAACTGGCCTATCCCTGTGATGACTTTTGGAAAAAATGTCATCTTCATCGCCTCTAACTTCTTGTGTGAAAACAAAGATCATTTTAAGCTTTCTCATTTTGTAACACACAGCCCAGGAATACTCCTTCCTGTTCTTTAATGAGTGGCCACTGGAGCATTTTTATTTAACTGAGATAAAAATAATATTTTGGGACCAAGAGCTGACTGTATGCATAGTTTTAGTCAGAATTCTCATTAAGGTTGATGCCAAATGGATGCACATTCTTGAAGTAAACACGGTGGTGGCTGAGGGCTTACACTAAGGGTCAATGGCAAATAAAACTCCAGCATCTCACTTTGTCTTACTGCATTATAAACTACGTTGATGTATTGGTCATGTACAGGCAATGGTTTTAGACTAGAAGCAGACAACCATTCTCTGACATCCTCATATTGATCATATGATCATCAACACATGTAGTTTAGTGTCTGTGGTCGCTTAGAATTAAACGTTGTTTGATTTTTTTTACTCCCAGTGGAATCCTGTCAGATTTTGACTCCGTCAATATGTGGAGAGAGAACTGGCCAGTGCTAGGGCTCCTCTGTGGCCACAGCCTCTGGTGTTTCTGGAATCTCTCCGAGCTGGGTCCAGGCTGAAAGAAAGAGGCACAACACCACAACAGGAAGTCCAGTTTCCCAAAATGCAATTCAGATTGCCCACAATCTGTGATTGGTTCTTCCCTCTTTGGGGGTCTCCTTTCCAAACAGCCTGACTGAAGGTGACAAGCAAGTTCCGCCCCCCAAGGCCAACCATGATAGGTGCAGGGAAGAAATAAACTCAACTCTCACTCTCTCTTCCCCCACTGCAGCAAATCTTCATGCCTGTCCTTGGGTACCTCCTCCCCCGTCATTGCTGGCTTCAGCAGACTATGGACTCAACTTGAAAACAACATTTGGCTAATATCTCGCTAGATGTAGTTCAGAATTGTAGACTCACACTTACTGGCATTAAATGGGGAAATAACGTGGAAGAATTTTAATTATACAGTTCTTGCATGTCTCAGCACCTTTCTGATATGAACATTCAGCTGGAATGTGGCTGGGCTGGGCTATTTTGCTCTGATTACAACCAGTGCAATTGGGTCTGCAATTGGCCTAATATAAAGGCCTAAAGGTTGGCAGTCAACCACTCAGGAAGTTGTGTTATGTGACTCCCTGCACAATTCCGAGATTGTTTGTCGAGAGAGAAAAGAGAGTGTCTGAGGGGAAGAGAGGTCAGAATGCCTTCAAAGATGATGGGGCTAATGCGGAAGATGAGTGGGGAGCAGGAAGGATAGGCATGAAAAATAGGCAAAAAGGGACTGCATTTTGATATGTGATGCCAATCACAAACCTGTTAGCAAGTTCATCTGAAAATTTTAATCAGCCATTTTAACTCTTTCAGATTAACACCATCCATATTTCACACAGCAAAACGCCATACAAGGCTACGGACCAAGTGCTGGGAAATGGGGTTAGCATAGATAGATGCTTGATGGCCAATGCGGACACAATGGGCCGAAGGGCCTATTTTTGTGCTGTAAAACTATGACCTCAGTTTAATGCTTCACTTGGAAGATGGCACCTCCAACAGTGCAGAACTCCCTAAGTAGTACACAAAAGTGTCAGCCTAGATAAAGTGCTCAAATCTCTGGGGCGATGTTTGAACCCATAATCTTCAGAGGGGTGTGTTATCTCTGAGCCAAGGTTAATATCTTGGCCAAAGGGCTAAATATAAAATAACAGCAAACAACTTACCAGCTGTAACTACTCATGACCATTATATTCAGCAAAAAAAAGGATTGGCCACTTACCCCTGTCGGGGGAGTAATGTCCAGATAGGAACTGAACCTTTGCATCCATTTTCTATTTGTGATCAGCTTCAAGTTTTACAGATATCGTGCTGACAAAGCAAAGGGCTTTTTCTTTTACTGAGTGGTCATGCTGAGAAATCTTTGCACCAAGCACCAACATCCAGCATTCCCAGGTCAGGTATAGATTAAATATGGGGTAAAGCTCCCTCTACACTGGCCCACAAACACTCCCAGGTTAGATGTTGCAGAAGCTGGATATAAATGCAAGCTCTCACTCCAGTGTAGTGACTACACCACCCACTATTTGGACAGTGCTAACTCTCCCCTCCCATTACTCCCTTCCAGTGTTACCTTATACTTGTCCCCCAGATGCCATCCTGACTTCCTGTTATGATGTTATGAATAGAGCACTTAACAGTGCTCCCAGCTTTTTCTATTTTCTTCAACAAGAAAAACAGATCATTCTGGCTACTGTCTAAACCATTCCCCCCACCCCACCCTAAAACATAACTAACAAGGGTGATGTTAGTAAAATCCTTAACAGGGTGATTTTAGGGGGTGGATCAATCTTTCCAATTGGGTGGCTTACATGTCTGAACTTGGAAAGCCCAACATTTGAATGCACTGAAAGATCCCATTTCGATCAGCTCCATCCTTCAACATTGCCTGCAGTTCACAGCTCTGGGTTCCCAAGCCAGGTGCCCATTGTGAATGGGCCAACTTTAGACTGACTGCATTGGTCAAATTCTGAGCATGCTCCATTGTTCAGATTTGACCAGTGCAGCACTACAGATATAAAGGTACAGTATTGCTCTTAAAGGCCTATGTGTGGGTTCATCTTAATTAGTCCATGCCCTGACCCAACTTGGATACTAAATGTCTGCCTCCCTCAAATTTACACTGCAACCAAATTCCAAACTCTGAAGCAGAAAGGCTCCATGTTTTAAGATATGAATTCTTTTTGTCCCTTTTAATCCTCATACTGTCCCACTACTTATCTTGGATAGCCCCAGGATACAGACCTCTCCACGGTCACTATCAAGACTACTCCATGTTAGTGGCAAGGAAGCATGTCCATGGGGTTCAGTCAGTGCCCTCTCCCATCCTTTCTTCCAAAGTGATCTCTATTTCAAAACTCTGACCTCTTAAACTCTTAAGAAACTTTTCAGTCACACATCTTTCAGCTTCTCTGTACCAAACATGTTCCTCACATTATGTTCCATGATTACAAAGTTCTTGAATGTTTTCCAAAGCAATCAATAGGCTTTTGATGTAAACGTGATTATTTCATTTAATCAGAATGCAGTGCATTCTTGATTATTAACTGGCTTATCATTTTGTAGGGAAGAGAGGGATAGGAAAATAATGGAAAAGGGAAATGCAAGGGTCAGAGAGAGTGGGGGAGGGCAATGGATTGGAGAAAAGGGGGGAAAGAGAAAGGCAGAGGAGTGAAGGAGAGGGGGGAGAATGGAGTGGGATGGTGAAAGTCAAGGAAGTGAAAGCAAGAGAGAGAAAGGGCAATGGCAGGAAGAATTGATGAAGGAGAAATAGAAAGCCTTGCATTTATGTAGTGCCCCATTCCATGTCTAGGAGACATTCTAAAGTAGACACAAACCTACTCTGAACTCCACCACACCACCAGGGTGATGATCGGGTAGATCCATCATGTGTTTCTGCTACTGATTACCCTCCTGAAAGTAAAGTGGCTTCTGTAGTGACTGTTGCCATGTAGATAACTGAAACTGAACATCCCAAAGTCAGCAGCTGAACAGGAATATGGACTCAGATCTTTTATTGTCTCCACAATGCCCAGGACTTTTGATGCAAAATCCAGCCTGCCTAGAATGTTTGAAAATCTCACCATTGCTGCCAAGTTCTGAAACAAACTGTGCTTTGCAATAATCTCACTCTGAGCTTAATTCCCAGCTCACACATCTAACCTGTTGTGTATTTACAGAGTATGAGTTTGCTTTGTTTCAGAGATCAGATACTGCATTCTCAACATGGTCAGTTTTGCTGGGGCCAGCAATCTTCTGGGCGCTACAATTAATGGAGATCATTTCACATGCAACACCTTCACTGTTTCCTCATATCCAACCACCTCAAACTCACATCTAGGGTTTCCCCAATAAGTGTAGAATCAACATCACTACAATTATTCTCTCTACCTTTGGCCTCCCGGCACTAATCCAGCCAAGCTCAATGAACAGCATCTCATCTTTCTCCTGGGAACCCTGAAATGCTTCATGTGAAACACTGAGCTCAGGACGATATCTGGCTGTTAGTTCCTGCAATTCACCATTATCTTCCATTTGTGGCTCCTGATGCT
The DNA here is from genome assembly GCF_964213995.1 of Mustelus asterias. NCBI lineage: Eukaryota > Metazoa > Chordata > Chondrichthyes > Carcharhiniformes > Triakidae > Mustelus > Mustelus asterias. Next base: position 59,898 of record NW_027591942.1, read on the forward strand.
CCTGTTTCTCATCTGCCCGACATGACCATCTGAAACTGGGCTGCTATTTATACCTCTTTCCTGTATGTTCAAATTTCTCTCCAGGCTATGGAATCCCATGACTATCTCCTTGGAGAAAGTAATTAGATCTCCTTTGAATCCTCCTTGTTCTGAAATACACAGCGCTGGAGGCTATTCAGTCCATTCCTATCCCTGGCGCTATCTGCTATTAAACAACTCATTAGCTGTTCTCCCCATCTCCTTGTTTGGTCAAACTTGCGATGGGATTCCCCACCCCTTCAACATTGCCTTATAATCCCAGCTCTCAGTCTTAAACTGTCTTTTTGCTTTTCAGATGCAAGCAGACTTGCCAGGATCAAATTTATGAATGTTTGTCAGTGGACGGAAAGCTTGCCGTAAGGTGTGCTGTTGAGAATTTGTGGCTGCACCAACCAACAATTTACTCCATTTCCCCTCCTGTTCCCAATCAGTATTTCCAATTCTTTTTGTTTTATTTCTGCTATTTTCCTCCGCAGGGCTTACATTTCGCAAGGGCTGGAAAATGCTTTGAAGACAGGCCGATAAGGAGGAATACTGTCTCTTTGAACAAAGGAAATATCACAATCTTGCAATAAAAACATTGTAAAAGGAGCACAAATATCATCGGAGGCACAGCAGGTTAACAGGCACAGGACACCAACAGGAGTGTAAATAAAACCAAAACAAGTGATACCAGTGAGTGAAACAAAAGAAAGGACTGGACATAAACCAGAGAGAGCGAGAAAGAGAGAGTGAAAGAAAAGTTCTCTGTGTACCTATTGTCATTTCCGTGTGTTATGCTTTTAGTGAAGACAACCCAGAGACAAACACAAAAGGGGAAAAAAAAGAAAAAAAATGTCAGAAGTTTAGTTCTCAGGATGTTAGATGCCATGTCAGTAATGCCGACCTGAGCAACAGAGAGGAGTGAGGTGGTGGTGGAGGAAAGGAGGGGTATGGGGTGGGGGCAAAACTCAAGCCTCCGCCCTCCACCACATCAGACTGCCAACGAGCATTACCGTGCAATTTCCTCAGAGAGGAACAGAAATTCTGCAAAGACCTGAACTGTGAATTGTTTGGGGCCTGGGACCCACTGTTGGTGCATTGCTGAACCACCAGACAAAACTGAAGAGGTCTGGTGACTGCAAACGCATTGCAATCTCTTTCAATCGCTAATGGGAACAGTCCTCCACTGGGAATGATTTAATCCACTTTTAATCCATTGATTTAATCCAGGCCATTCCTGGTTACACAATTAGTCAGTCACCTTTACATTGTGTGGTTAAACAAGTCAGTATCCTTACCCTGGTGAAGAAATAGCAACTTGATGCTGCTGTACATTGCATAACTGTAGCCAGTAACTCCATGTAGCTATACCATGATAATGCTTACCCTTGTGAATAAACAGGAACTCTGTACAATTACGTAGTGAGCAATCCTTACCCTGCTGAGTAAATAGGAAAGTTGGGCATTTACACTGTATGTAACCTCACTTTGCAGATTATTCCAAGTATCTGGAATTGAAGTTAGGAGGAAAATGTTGACAAAATTGGTTCTGTTTTCAAGACAATGAGCTTTCAAGGTAGCTAAACCGAGGTGAAGTTTTCCAAAATGCAAAGTGGTCAAGGATATTTTTCCCTATAAGCAAAATCCTTCAAATACCACGACTCAGAAATTAAAAACAGGAAATTAGGAGCAGGAGGGGAAGTCAATGGCCAGGATTTTCCAGTCCCACCGCCCTGAGACCAGAAATTTCCGGCTGAAGTCAACAGACCTTGTAATGGTCTGTCAAAATGTCCATTCCGCCCATGACGATTCCCGCAGTGGGCGGCACCAGAAACTTTACCCCCATTGTTTTTATACAAAATGCAATAGAATTGAGGAAAACCTGGAAGGTTATTGAAGCAAACAATATTAATGGGTTCAATAGGTAACAAGATATGTATTTCAGGAGAGACGGATTGACAGATGTGGCAAGGTGGGATCTTGGAAAAATGAACTGGCTTGTTTGAGCTAATTACCTCATGTTCTGAACACAGATACTCAGAGGAGCACTTACCCTGCTGAATTAATAGGAACTCCACACAGACTCACAGAGATACCCTTACCCCGTTGAATAAGCAGGAATTCTGCACAAATACAGAGATATCCTTACGCTGCTGAAATAACAGGAACTCCACACTGATAACAGGAAAACCCTTACCCTGTTGAATTAACAGGAATTCCACACAGGTACACAGCAAAATCCTTACCCTGCTGAATTAACAGGAACTTCACACAGAGTGAGAAGCCCTTACCCTGCTGAATTAACAGGAACTCCAATTAGATACACAAAGAAATCCTTACCCTGCTGAAAGGCATAATGATTGCTAAATACTCTACCATCAACATTCTGGGGGTTACCACTGACCAGAAAATGAATGTGTCCAGTCATATAAATACTGTGGCTACAAAAGCAACTCTGAGGCTGGGAATTCTGTAGAGAGTAACTCAGCTCCTGACTCCCCAAAACCTGTCCACCATCTACAAGGCACAAGTCAGGAGTGTGATGGAATACTTTCCACTTGCCTGGGTGAGTGCAGTTCCACCAACACTTAAGAAGTTTGACAAGTTCCCCTCCAAGCCACACACCATCCTGACTTGGAATTATGTCAATCCTTCACTGTCACTGGGTCAAAATCCTGGAACTTACTCTCCAACAGCATTGTAGATGTACCTACACCAGATGGAATGCAGTGGTTCAAGGTGACTCACCAGCACCTTCACAAGGGCAATTAGCTAAGGACAATAAACATTGGCATATCCAGCGATGCCTACATCCCATGAGAGAACAAACAAATAAAGAGTAATTGAAACTCTGCACACAGTCAGAAACCTTAACAAGAACTCCACAGAGATACAGTGAAACAACATTACCCTTCTCAATTAAGAGGAACTCCACACAGATACACAGTGAAACCTGCACCCTAATGAATTAACAAGAGCTCCACAGAGATACAGTGAAAAATCCTTAACCTTCTCAATTAACAGGAAGTTCACACAGATACAGCGAGAATCCCTTACCCTGTTGAATTAACTGGAGCTCTGCATCGATACACAGAGAGTCCCTCACCCTGCTGAATTAACAGGAACTCCATATAGATACACAGAGAAACCCTTACCCTTTTGGAATAACAGGAACTCCACACAGATACCCTTAGAAACTCTTACCCTGCTGAATTAACATGAACGCCACACAGATACACACAAAAACCATTACCCTGCTGCATTAACAGGAACTCCGCATAGATGTATAGAATAATTCTTATCCTACTGAATTAACAGGAACTCCACACAGACACACAGAGAAACCCTTATCCTGCTGAATTAACAGGAATCCACAGGATTACATGGAGGAATCCTTACTCTGCTGAATTAACAGGAACTCCACACAGATACACAGGAACCCCACACATAAAATTAGAATTAATGGGAGCTACACTGGTAGAGTGAGGAAACTTAATCCTGCTGAATAAATTGAAATTTTGTAGTTATACAATGAATAATCCTTACCCTGCTGAATAAACGGGAGCTCCATATAGTTACACAATGAATTACTTCACCCTGTTTAATAATCAAGAGCTCCATACAATTAACAGTGAATAAACCTTACTCTGCCTAGCAAACCATGACAAAGTAAATAACCTTCTCCTGCTGAATAAATAAGAATTCCAAGGTTGCACAACGAGTAATCCTTACACTAGAACTCCAACAATTGCAAATGGGAGAAAAGATGTGTTTTATTTGGGTACCGCAGGCAAATTAATTAGACAATGTGGACCATCATAGTAAACAAATGATCAAACATAGCTTAGAGTCTACCTATTATGTATGACCTCTGAGGGATTAATATATTGATGGAGGCTTTTCACCTCACAACTAACTGATAGGTAAGGTAATCATGATTGTCCAAGTCTTGTCTTATTTCTGTTTCGATCTCCACTGTCCCAAATGTATTGCTGGCAAGAGCCTTAGACTGGTGCATGATCAGTTGTGATGGCATTTCACAGTTTGTGCTCAAGCTAGCCCATTTTATAGATAGACCAAACATCTTGCAGTGGGTATAAGGTCTTCAGCGCAACATCGGAGATCCCAGGTTTTCACACCATGATAGAGTGAAGTTTACCACAATTGAAAAGATGGACAGTGCAACACTTTACACACACACACTAATCTTCCACACCCGCCTGTCAAAAAAAGCTTAACGAAATGAAGTAGCAGCAGAAAAGCTTCCCCGAAACCACCCAGCCCCCCACGCCCCCCCCCCCCCCCCCCCGCCCCACAAGTCCTTAGCAACACGTCAGCCCATTTATCACAGCCATTGCAGTGCTACATGCAGCTTTTGGCTTCCTCAGAGATAATGGAATCGGGCTTCAATTCCGAATCAGACTGGCAGGTCTTTGCAGAATGTGGTGAAAAGAGGAAAAGTGAAAGGAAACAAACAATCCAAATAAATGAAGGTTAAGAAAAGCAAAGGTTTCGGTGCGATTCCGATGCCTGAAGACTGTTGAGAAATAAATGTTTTAAGGATTTAAAACAAAAAAAATACCTAGGCATATCCGAATCAAGAAATTGCCTGCAAAAACACAAAAACAATACCTTGTTAGTAGACTCAATAAAGTATCGAAGGTGATGGTAACATCATAAAGCAAAGCACAGAGGCTTTCCACTTCAGCAGACCCTGAACACAATGACACAGCAAAGCTATGTTCTATGAGATAGAAGGCCACTAATATTCAATAAGTGGTGTACTGCGGGACCATTTGACATAAAAAAAATAAGGCACTTTAATTGTGAAGAAAAATTTTGATTTTCTGCCAAACAGCAAATACATGGTAAACAGAGCACTTCAGAATGGGTGGGTGAAGCCTAAATGCTAGGCCGCATTGTGCCTTTCTTTCCAACACTACAGCGAATCTCAGCTTCAACCACAGAATCTGGCAGCTGGTGACAAACTCCATATTCATGTTGAAGCTGGATCAGAGCTGGAGCATGGTAGCTGGATTGAAAAGTTCAGACATGCACAACACTGAGTTTGCCATTTTCTGGTTCAGCCAAAAGCTGAACAGGAAGCTGGAAAGGGGTAGGCTGGGCAGTGGAATCAGGATCTTCTGCATAACTAGTGGGACGCTGATGAAGATTAGGAACAGATTGCTGCTCTCCATGAGACACAGAAGTAATGAACTTCAAATAATTAGATTTATGGTGATCGCCCCATATTACAATGCTTTATAAAAATCCTGGATACATGACTCAAAAACTGTTACACCCTGGGAAAACAACTGTTGCGCCTAAAGTTTGGTTTAGCTTTGACAGCCATATTCTTGGGTTCAACATTCATTAAACGTGCCTGGTATTTGCTTTCAAGATGTGGAGATGCCGGCGTTGGACTGGGGTAAGCACAGTAAGAAGTCTCACAACACCAGGTTAAAGTCCAACAGGTTTATTTGGTAGCAAATACCATAAGCTTTCGGAGCAATGCTCCTTGCTCCGAAAGCTTATGGTATTTGCTACCAAATAAACCTGTTGGACTTTAACCTGGTGTTGTGAGACTTCTTAATTTGCTTTCAAATGCAGACTTGCAGTATGCTAAGATATGGGGAAATTGTCTGCTTGTTAACTCCCACTGGGCAGAAGATGTTCTCAAGCATCCACTCTGGTGGAGATCTACATGGTCGACTTATTTATGGACACTTCAGTCATTTGAGGTTTTTAGTGACCTTCTATGTCAGTGGCAGGAATGAGGTCCATAGGTTGCACTTAACAGGGATGAAGCAAGAGGTGATTATGACCAGTTTGTTTTGTGCACTAGCATGTTCACTGCAGCAGCTAACAAGAGAAAATCAATCACACATAACACGCACATATTCTCACAAGTGTATGCACGCAATCACACGTTCACACTCACTTGCTCTCTCATACACATTCTCTCATGTTCATATAAAGTCGGGCCCAAATCTTCCGAAGAATGGCAGTCACTGTCAGATTGCTACTCCACTCCTAGTTTTCTACCTTGCACTGGAATTCTGCATTTCTCACCTGGACTTTTGAACCAAGCCTCTTCAGAAATGCAGAGCCAACCTGCTGTGGAGTCCTTCCTCACAGTGCAGGATCACTTTGGGAAGCCAAGTTGCACACTTTTTCACTACACTAGCTGCCGTATTCCAGTAAGTTTAAAGATCCCAAAGCCACTTTGAGAAGCTTTGAAGCTAAGTGTACAAGGCAAGTGGGTGAGGGGGTAGGGTGGAATTGTGTTGCGTGAGGGGGTAGAGTCGCATATGGGTGGGAGTAAGGTGGCAGGTAGTGGGTGAGGGGATAGAGTGGCAGTTAAGTGAGTGAGGATTTTGATGGGTTGGAATTGTCAGGTGATCGGGGGTTAGTTGAATGGTTGTGAAAGTATTCTGGGTGGTCAGATTGAGATATAGTTGGGGGCACTATCAGGGAGTTGGAGAATGGGGTGGAGGGTTGTTGAGAGTGGGGTGGGAGGGGTTCAGAAGTATAGTTAAATAGGAGTTAGAACTGGTTTTAATCCTTCAAACCTTTCCTGGTAACTATTCTGATAAGTGAATCAGAATCACCTGAAGTCTCTGAGTCCAACTCAGAGTTTCGAAAGGTTCCAGACACAGGGGAATTGCCCATCGGAAAACCAAATTTCCCGGGAGATTCCTGTATCGTTAGTCCGTTTGGACTTCTGAGAAGTCCCCCAGAGCATCGTTCAGGGTATCCCTGGGGTACGAACATCTGGAGATTGGAAGTTCTGATCCTTTGGGCCTGATTTTACCATTTTCATTCTAAGTGCTGAATCTGGGCGTAATTCAGATCCGACTTGGAAATCTGCTTTCAGGCGCCCCCATACGCACTGAGCCTGAAAAGTAAATCGCGGGTCCCATTCGCACTGTGGGCGGGGCTTAGCGCACCCGAAACGATCGGAGCTCTGAACGGCGCATGCGCAGTTAGAAAAAAATTTGAAAAAGCGCGCCCGTGTCAGATTGCTCCCGGGCCGCACAAAGCGGAGAAAGCGGCCAGGGAGTGAAAAGCGGGAGCGATGGCCCCCACAGACATCACTGTCCCCCTTATCCACCCACCCACCCCCCCACTACCCAGACCAATCGCAACTCCCTGCCCCCTTCCCCCCCCCCCACCGATTGCCCGCAGAGTGACAGCGGACCCCCCTGCCCCCCACCAGAGATCCATGTGACCCCCCCCCCCACCCAGCAGAGATACATCTTACCCGCCTCCCTCCTCCCCCATCCCCCAGAGAATGGTCTGGCCTCCGCCCCCCCTCCCCCCCCACAAGAGAATGATCTGGCCTCACTCCCCCCCACCCCCAGAGAATGGTCTGGCCTCACTCCTCCCCCCCCCCAAGAGAATGATCTGGCCTCACTCCCTCCCTACCCACCCAGAGGAACACCTGACCCGCCTCCTTCCCCCCCCACAACCAGACAACAATCGGCCCTCCCTCGCCACCAGACAATGATCATCCCCCCCCCACCCCCCATCACCAGACAACGATTGGCCCCCCCACCAGACAACGATCGGGCCTCCCTCCACACCCCCCTCCCCACCAGAGATACATCTGACTCGCCTCCTCCTCCCCTCCCCCCCAACCAGACAACAACCTGGCCTCACTCCCCTCCTCCCCCTCCCCAACCAGAGAATGATCAGACCCGCCTCCCTCCTACCCCCCCCCCCCCCCCCACCCCCACCCCCACCACCTCTGATCTGAGTCAGAGAGCCATTGGAAGCTCTGAACTTGCTCTTCAGCAGCTGGAGCGCCAGACTTTTATTCAGCAGGTTCATTTCGGCGCGATTCCGGGTCGGCGAACGTGGCGGTAAAGGGGGAAATGCTGATAAAGTTGGGCGGGCAGTTCATTAGTTCAATTGAAATACATGCAAATACATTTAAATCGCCGTTGCGCCCGTTTCGGGCGCGAAGAGGATCGCAGCTATTCTTGGGTTTCGGTAAAGTGGCCATTTGCGTGGACGCAGGCGCGGATCGCATTAATGGCCTCACACCCGACTTTACCACGTTTCCGCGCCCGTTTTCGGGTGCGACGCAATGGTAAAATAGAGCCCTTTGTGTCACCTACACAGACTCACCCATATTCACACATGCTCTACCACACATAAACA